>NC_136995.1:2957500-2967500 GCF_032717465.1 Coenobita brevimanus
ATCCAGGCTCCAGAGAAGATGTTTTCTTCTATTCCAAACCATTCAGAATAGGTAAATATTTATTTATTTGGTACAAATTTATATGCAGTACAAGAGTATATTGGTTTTCACACAGTAATATAGGCGATATAGGTGTTGTTTCACTGACCAAACACATCAACATACCGCACCCTCTTTGGCGACGTTACCTCCTCATCACTTCTGCACGTTTCTCCCTCTAACGCCACGTAATCTTTGTCCTCCACATTGTCATCGATTGGAGAATCATTCTCACCTTGAACTTCGTACTGTGGCACAACATGTCTTTACTGGCCAGGTCACTGGTAATAGGTGAGTTGCTGAGACAATGGCATGTGGGAGGGGGGGAGGTCACGGTCTCGCGGGGTAAGGCATTGTCCCCGCCTGGCATCGGGTAGAGGAAGGTGTCCCATGTATACGTAGCAAAAATCACGCACGAAATTTGAAAAATGTGCAAATGACGGACCTTGCAATTGCAGCGCATTTTTAAAAGTCTGCGGGAGTCACAGTGACAAAACATTCAGGCGCATATGTATGTCAACTGGATGCGGCGGATTAAAATAAATGCAATGTCCCCATAGGGTTGTGTTACTTTCCGAGCACCCTGTGGTAGTAGCTGTAGTAGTAGTAGTAATTGTGGTGGTAGTAGTAGTAGTTGTGGTGGTAGTAATAGTAGTAATATTGGAATTAGGTCTGTTCTCGCAGTCATTCATGTCCCTTCATTGTTACATCTGGGAAGAAAAGGAAATGGTTGATGGGTGTGGTGTTTCCATTCCATTTCACGTATAAGCCATTGAGTTTCATTTCTGTTGCCTCGTTGTATTCATTTATACTCATCCTTATTGTTCACTAATATTATAAAACAAGGATAAGGTGATGGTGATGCATTTTCCTATATTTTCGTGTGTTCATATCAGTTAATTTTGATATACTGTCTGTCTGGCAACTTGACGTGTATGCTCCGCCCCCTTCCTGAGTCGTGGCCTCGCCCCTTCTCACGCACACTGTGGGTGGTGGGTGAGTAGGGGCGGGGCTTAGTAGACAGATTGCATGGCGGGGAGTATAGTGATGGAAAGATGTGTTTGAATTTTTCCCTCGTGCTTCTATTTTCCATTGTTTGTATTATTCCATCGTGTTTGTATTTTTCCCTTTCATTGTATTTTTCTCTTCTTTTTGTATTTTTTTCAACTGTATGTATTTTCCCCTCCTGTTTGTATTTTCCTATTATATTTTCCCCTTCTGTTTTTTCCCCCTCTGTTTGTATTTCCCTTCTGTTTATTTTTTCCTTTTTGTGGCCGTGGATTTTTAAGACATTTTCCTTCATTTTTTGTATTTTTGTGTTCTTCAATATTCATCAGGTTTCTTCCGTTATTCACGTTATTCATCATTATTATTAGGATTTTGAATGCATGAGGACTTTTCTTTTTTTTGTCCACTATTATTCAGCTAATGCAAGAGTTAACCGTTACTCCCAGTCCTTCATGCATGCAACATGTCAACTCTGGAACCGTCTCCCTTTGTCTGTATTTCCTACTGCTTATGAACTCCAGTCTTTCAAACGCTGTGTGTCCAGGCATCTCGAAATGAACAGATCTCGAATTCGGCTCCCTGTTATCTTGTTTTTTTGTTTTTTCTTGGAGGGAACAGGTTTATGGGCTCCTGGCCTTTGGTTCCTTCTTCCTTGCTTAAATAAGAAAAAAGTTGGCATATTCTTATTGTTTGAGCTAGAAAGTTGGTTTACTCCTATTGTTTGTGGGTTTATTCTTATTGTTTGTGCCAAAAAAGTTGGTTAATTTATTGTTTGTGCTAAAAAATTTGGTTTATTAATATTGTTTGTGCTAAAAAAGTTGGTTAGTTTATTGTTTGCGCTAAAAACTTGGTTAATTTATTGTTTAGGCCAAAAAAGTTGGTTAATTTATTGTTTGGGCTAAAAAAGTTGGTTTATTATTATTGTTTGGGCTAAAAAAGTTGGTTAATTATTATTGTTTGGGCTAAAAAAGTTGGTTAAGTTATTGTTTGGGCTAAAAAAGTTGGTTTATTATTATTGTTTGTGCTAAAAAAGTTGGTTAATTTATTGTTTGTGCTAAAAAAGTTGGTTTATTATTATTGTTTGGGCTAAAAAGTTGGTTAATTTATTGTTTGGGCTAAAAAGTTGGTTTATTATTGTTTGGGATAGAAGAGTTTGTTTATTATTAGTGCTAAAAAAAAGTTGGTTTATTATTATTGTTTGGGCTAAAAAAGTTGGTTAATTTATTGTTTGGGCTAAAAAAGTTGGTTAATTTATTGTTTGGGCTAAAAAAGTTGGTTAATTTATTGTTTGGGCTGAAAAAAGTTGGTTTATTATTGTTTGGGATAGAAAAGTTTGCTTATTATTAGTTTGTGCTAAAAAAGTTGGTTAATTTATTGTTTGGGCTAAAAAAGTTGATTTATTATTATTGTTTGGGCTAAAAAAGTTGGTTTACTATTATTGTTTGGGCTAAAAAAGTTGGTTAATTTATTGTTTGTGCTAAAAAAGTTGGTTTATTATTTTTGTTTGGGCTAAAAAGTTGGTTTATTATTATTGTTTGTGCTAAAAAAGTTGGTTTATTATTTTTGTTTGGGCTAAAAAAGTTGGTTAATTTATTGTTTGGGCTAAAAAAGTTGGTTTATTTTTATTGTTTGTGGGTTTATTCTTGTTTGTGCTAAAAAAAAAAAAGTTGGTTTACTCTTTTTGTTTGGGTTTATTCTTATTGTTTGAGCTAAAAAAGATGGTTTACTCTTACTGTTTGTGCCAGTGTGGGACTCCTTCACGCGGGGGCACAGATATGGCCGGGCAACTCCACTGCCTGGTTGTATAAACGTCCCCCAACTCCCTATCCCCCGAAGAGAGGATGGTGGGCCGCAGAAATAGGACAGCTTCAGCCTGCAGTCCACTGGGTTCACGTGTAGATGAGCTTGGAGTTGTAAATGGTGCTGATTTTGTTATTGTTATTCTCGTTATTTTCTCAGTCATTGGGTTGGTGATTGAAGGTGATGGCTGTTATTTCTTAGTGTTATTTCTTAGTGATTGAAGGTGATGGCTGTTATTTCTTAGTGTTATTTCTTAGTGATTGAGGGTGATGGCTGTTATTTCTTAGTGATTGAAGGTGATGGCTGTTATTTTTTAGTGATTTGAGGTATTTTAGGCGTAGTTGTTCGGAGTGATTGTTGTGATTTTTGTTCATGCGTAGAACGAAGTAAGTGATGTTGATGGTGGTGGTGTTGGTGATGATGATGATGATGATGAATGTTGGTGGTGGTGATATGATTGTGATTATTGTTCATACGTAGAGCGAGATAAAAGTGATGATGGTGATGATGATGGTGGTGGTGGTGGTGGTGGTGGTGATAATGATGATGATGATGGTGGTGGTGGTAATGGTGATGATGATGAATGATAAGGGTGATGATGGTGGTGATAAATAATGATGATGGTGATGGTGATGATGATGATGATGATTTACGGTTGCATTCTTGGCGACGTAAAATGTCCATAGCACCTCCTCTTTAGCGATTTATTTCCCATATTACACCTTAACATTCTCTTCTATGCTATATCTTTTTAATATAGATATAGTGAACATCAATAACGTACAAGCGGCTATTTTGTAATGTGTAAAATAAATCGCTAAGGAAAGGTGGTTACGAATTCAGACCCACTTAGAATACTACCTTAATTATCATCGTTATTCACATCTTTTAATTATCCGTATTATTATTATTATTATTCGCGGGGTAATGGAAGTGAAGTAATCAAATCGGGTGAGCGAATTCCGTAGATTTTTCTTTCTCTTTCTTTATCCTCTTTTCCTCTTTCTTTCTCTTTCTCTTTCCTCTCTTCCTTTCTTTCTTTTGTCACAAACTGTTTTTAACATTCCTTTGTTTTTTTTTTATGACTTGTGGTTGAACTTTGACATCATAGCTTGTCCAGGTTTGTGGTGTTTTTCTGGTGTTTTTTTTGGGGGGTGCATTGTTTTATTTATTTTTTTATTTTTTGATCTGGTGTTTGGGTTCGTGTTTGGTTGGGGTAGTGTGTGTGTTTGTTTTTGTGGAGGAGGAGATTTGGTTGCTTGGTGTTTGTTGCGCTTTTTGTGAATTATGTTTGTTTTTGGTGGTGTTTGGATTCGTGTTTGGTTGTGCGTGTGTGTTTGTTTTTGTGGGGATGGGAGGGCATATGTTTGCTTTGTTTGGTTGTGTCTTTGTTGCGCTTTTCTCAGTGTTTGTTACTCTTGTCTATGTGTGCTTTTGTGCGGTGAATTTTGTTTGGTGTTTGCCGGTGTTTGGATCGAGTTTGGCTGCGCGTTTCTTGTGTGTTTGGGGGATGAAGTTTGGTTGTTTTAGTTGGTGTTTTCCCCTGTGATTTTCTGGGGTAAATTTTGATAGCACTGGTGTTTAGGTGTTTGGAATTCGGTTTAGTGGTGTTTGAGATTATGTTTGGGTTGTTTTTCTTGTTTTTGTGTGGATTTTAGTTGCTCTGTTTGGTGAGTGGAGGTGTTTGGATTGTGTTAGTCGTTTTTTGTTTTGTTTTGAAGGGTTTGGTTGCTTAATTGTGTTTGATGGTGTTTGGATTCGGGTCTGGTCGTGCTTTTCTTGTGTGTATTGATAGGGAGCAGAGAGGGAGGTAGGGAGAAGATAGGGAGGGAAGATGTTGAGAGGGAGATAGGGAGCAGATGGGGAGGGAAGATGTAGAGAGGGAGGTAGGGAGTATATAGGGAGGGAAGATGTAGAGAGGGAGATAGGGAGTAGATAGGGAAGGAAGATGTAGAGAGGGAGATAGGGAGTAGATAGGGAGGGAAGATGTAGAGAGGGAGGTAGGGAGTATATAGGGAAGGAAGATGTAGAGAGGGAGATAGGGAGTAGATAGGGAAGGAAGATGTAGAGAGGGAGATAGGGAGCAGATGGGGAGGGAAGATGTAGAGAGGGAGGTAGGGAGCAGGGAGGACGGTAGGTAGGAATATAGGGAGCAGGGATGGGGGGAGATGGGTATAGAGGGAGCAGAGAGGGAGGGAGGTAGGGAGCAGATAGGGAGGTAGGGAGAGGAGGGAGCAGATAGGGAGGTAGGGAGAGGAGGGAGCAGATAGGGAGGGAGGGAGGTAGGGAGCAGATAGGGAGGTAGGGATAGGAGGGAGCAGATAGGGAGTAGGGGGATATCAGTAGGGTGAAGCAGGACTCAGTAAGGGCGCAGGCTTGGAAGCACTCAGGAACCCAGGGTGAGTGAGACAGGGAGTGAGGGAGTAGAGAAAGGGACAGTGAGCCAGTGAAAGAGTAAGACAGTGAAAGAGTGAGAAAGTCCCCCATTTTACTTCAGGTAATGTAGGGTGAGATAGTGACACAGTGAGCAAGAGGTGCGGGCTAAGATAGTGGGACAGTGAGTTTGTGGGTCAAGGTAAGGTAGTGAGATAGTGAACCAGTTTGAGTGAGCTAGATTTGAAGTCAGAGTGAGATAGGGATTTTGTGAGCTGGTGAGGCAGAGTGAGTTAGTGAGTCAAGGTAATTTAGTGAGATAGCGAGACAAGTGATTCAAGGTAAGGTAGTGAGATAGTGAGACAATGGGTGAGTCAAGGATAATATAGCGAGAGCGAGACAGTCAGGGTAATTTAGTGAGATAGTGAGACAGTGATTCAAGGTAAGGTAGTGAGATAGCGAGACAGTGATTCAAGGTAAGGTAGTGAGATAGCGAGACAGTGATTCAAGGTAAGGCAGTGAGATAGCGAGACAGTGATTCAAGGTAAGGTAGTGAGGCAGTGAGTTAGTGAGTCAAGGTAAGTTAGTGAGCCAGTGATTCAAGGAAAGGTAGTGAGATAGCGAGACAGTGATTCAAGGAAAGGTATTGAGATAGTGAGACAGTGATTCAAGGTAAGGCAGTGAGATAGTGAGACAGTGATTCAAGGAAAGGTAGTGAGGCAGTGAGTTAGTGAGTCAAGGTAATTTAATGAGACAGTGATTCAAGGAAAGGTAGTGAGGCAGTGAGTTAGTGAGTCAAGGTAATTTAGTGAGACAGTGATTCAAGGAAAGGTAGTGAGGCAGTGAGTTAGTGAGTCAAGGTAATTTAGTGAGACAGTGATTCAAGGAGAGGTAGTGAGATAGTGAGACAGTGATTCAAGGTAAGGTAGTGAGATAGTGAGACAGTGATTCAAGGTAAGGTAGTGAGTCAGTGAGTTAGTGAGTCAAGGTAATTTAGTGAGATAGCGAGGCAGTGATTCAAGGTAAGGTAGTGAGATAGTGAGCGAGAGTGAGATAGTGAGTCAGTGGGTGTTGGAGCAGTGAGTGAGTGCCCCTATCTACCTCAGGTGATGCAGCCTTCGCCCCACGCCGCCACACCCACACTCGGGGCATCCTCTCGCCTCAGACCCACTCTCGTCCGACAGTTTTCCTTGCCCCAGGTGCTAAGGTGAGGTTTGGACCCGCCCCCTAGCCCAGTTTCACGCCCAAAGCCCAATTTCACGCCCAAGCCCACGCCCAGTTTCACGCCTGTCACGTTTTTCTCTTCACGCCTGACAATAACCCCTGATTTGATGTATAGCCCAATTTCTAGCCCAGTTTCTCGCCCACAGTAACCCTGACTTGATGTATAGCCCAATTTCTCGCCTAAAATAACCCCCATCTGATGTGTAGCCCAATTTTCCGCCCAATTTCATGCCCAAAATAACTCCTATCTGATGTGTAGCCCAGTTTCACGCCCAAAGTAACTCCTATCTCATGTGTAACCCAATTTCTCGCCCAGTTTCACGCTCAAAATAACTCCTATCTGATTTGTAGCCCAATATCTCGCCCTATCTGATTTGTAGCCCAATATCTCGCCCAGTTTCACCCCCAAAATAACCCCTATCTGATGTGTAGCCCAATTTCTAGCCAAGTTTCTCGTCCACAGTAACTCCCTTGATGTATAGCCCAATTTCCCGCCCAAAATAACCCCTATCTGATGTGTAGCCCAATTTCTCGCCCAGTTTCACGCCCGCTTATCCTCTAGTATGGCCGACTCATATTGTCTAGCCAAGCCCCTACCCCGGTTTGTAGCCCAGCTTCTAGCCCGCCGATTCCTGTTTCACGCTCAATCTTCCCCAATTTCACGCCCATTCCTCCCCAATTTCACGCCCATTCTTCTCCAGTTTCACGCCCAGTCCACCCTAGTTTCACGCCCAGTCCCCCCCCCAATTTCACGCCCAGTCCTCCCAATTTCACGCCCAATTCTCCCGTTTCACACCCATTCCTCCCCAATTTCACGCCCTTTCTCCCAATTCACGCCCCTTCCTCCAATTTCACGCCCAGTCCTCCCAATTCCACGCCCCTTCCTCCCCAATTTCACGCCCCCCTCAGTTTCACGTCCAGTCCTCCCCAATTTCACGCCCAGTCCTCCCAATTTCACGCCCCTTCCTCCCCAATTTCACGCCCAGTCCCCCCCCCAGTTTCACGCCCCTCCCCAATTTCACGCCCAATCCTCCCAATTTCACGCCCCTTCCTCCCCAATTTCACGCCCAGTCCTCCCCAGTTTCACGCCCAGTCCTCCCCAGTTTCACCCCATTTGAACCCCAGATCCTTAACCCCTTCACTCCGATGACTTGGTGGTAGAGAGGGACGCCTTCAGTGGTGGCACTGATATAACCGGGCGGTGGACCTGCCCGGTTATACACGCGTCCCTCAACTCCCTCCCTATCCCCCACAAGGATGATGGTGGACTGCAGGAGAGGGGGTAGCGTCAGCCTGCAGTCCACTGGGTTCACTACTAGTATGCCTATCATTATTTTCTGTCTGTTTACTAAAAATTATTTCCAGTCTGACTAAAAATCGTAACGAGATGACAAATATAAACTACTGAAATAAGTCGCTGGATGGAAAGTGTCAAGGAGAGTAAGAAGATTAAACTATTGAAATGAGTCGCCGGATGGACAGAGTCAAGGAGAGTAACAAGATTAAACTATTGAAATGAGTCGCCGGATGGACAGAGTCAAGGAGAGTAACAAGATTAAACTATTGGAATGAGTCGCCGGATGGAAGGGGTTAAGGAGAGTTAGGAAAGAGGATAGTGTCGAAACTCTGCTCCTTTTCTCTCCCAGGAAGGACAGTGAAAGGAGAGTTTAGAATTTTCCCCAGTCTCTTGTCCATCCTGCAGAGTGTAAATTGAATCGATCGTTTGTAATGGGCACTTTTTTTTTAAATAAGCAAGCCCCCCTCCCCTCCCCCGCCCCCCCAACTCCCCCCCGCCCCCTCCAACTCCCCCCCGCCCCCTCCCCCAACTCCCCGCGCCCCCCTCCCCTCCTCTCAACTCCCCCCCGCCCCCTCCCTCCTCCCCAACTCCCCCGCGCCCCCTCTGGTCTTCCTCACCTGCCAGCTTTGCGTTTCACCTTTGTCACTAACGTACTGCCTTTTGTGTATTGCTTTGGTGTTTGTTGTGTTAGCTTGTTTCGCCCACACCCACACACCCATCACACCCACACCCATATCTGTCTGTTACACCCTCTCACCCATCCCACCCACACCCACACCCTTATCTATCTGTTACACCCACATCCACGA
This sequence comes from Coenobita brevimanus, assembly GCF_032717465.1. Classification (NCBI taxonomy): domain Eukaryota; kingdom Metazoa; phylum Arthropoda; class Malacostraca; order Decapoda; family Coenobitidae; genus Coenobita; species Coenobita brevimanus. The sequence continues at coordinate 2,966,051 of NC_136995.1, forward strand.
CCACATCCCACCCACACTCATATCTATATCTGTTACACCCACACCCGTCCCACCCACAGCCTCACTTCCCACACCCACACCTGTCTAATACACACCCCTATCTATCCCGCCCACGCCCACGCCCGTTTCTGTCTGTCACCCTCATCCTCACTTGTCGTTCACCTGCCTAATAATCCTCCATACCTGTTCCATCCATACCCGTCTCTCTCTCTCTCTCTCTCTCTCACACACACACACACACACACACACACACACACACACACACACACACACACACACACACACAGTCCCACATAATTATATCAGCATTCTCTGTCTGTCTGTCTGTCTCTCTCTCTCTCTCTCTCTCTCACACACACACACACACACACACACACACAGTCCCACATAATTATGTCACAGCATTCTCTGTCTGTCTGTCTGTCTCTCTCTCTCTCTCTCTCTCTCTCTCTCTCTCTCTCGCCGCCAGTAGGTTTAAATACGCTTTATCGCTACAGTTTGCTTCGCTACGTTCGCTATCGTATTTTTTGCTTTATTTCCACATTTATCGTATTTTTTGCTTTATTTCCGTATTTATCGTATTTTTTGCTTTATTTCCGTATTTATCGTATTTTTTGCTTTATTTCCGTATTTATCGTATTTTTTGCTTTATTTCCTTATTGCCGTATTTATTGCTTTATTTCCTTATTTTTACATTTGCCTTATTTTTTGCTATGGATATTCCTCTTATTTTCTCCTGCATCTTAACTCTCTCCCTCCCTCCCTTATTTTTCATTCCTTATTTTATCCCGTTTTGCCGTATTTATTCGTTCGGTTCTTATTTTCCTGTTCGCATATAGTAATTATTTCACTTCCTTTCGCTGCCCTCGTCTCCCCCACCCCATCTTTCTTCATCGTTCGTTTCCTCCTCCTCCTCCTTCTCCTCCTCCTCCACCACCACCGCCACCACCACAACCTCCTCCACCACAACCTCCTCCTCCTCCTCTTCCTCGTCTTTTATAGTCGCTATTTCTCATTTCCATTTTTTTCTTTCACTCTGCAGCTCATTTCCATCCCTAGCGTCCTCATTTCCTCGTCCCACTGTCTCGTTCCTCATGTTCCCATTCAGATATCCACACTCTTCTCTCATTCTCCTCATTCTTCATTTCCTCTTCTTCATTTCCATTCTGCACTATTGTTCTCTTGCTCTCACTCATCCTCATTTCCCTCCAGTTTCATTTTTCTCTTTCATTTCCACATCTTCACTTCCATATTCACTACTCTTGACCTCTTACCCTCATCACATTCTTCTCTCATTCTCCTCATTCTTCATTTCCATATAATTTCCTTGTAAACTACTCTTGCTCTCTTCCTCATTTCACTCTTCTCTCATCCTCGTCATTCTTCATTACCATATCATTTCCTTGTACGCTACTCTTCCCATTCTCACTCATCCTTACTTCACTCTTCT
>NC_136995.1:2980000-2995000 GCF_032717465.1 Coenobita brevimanus
ACACACACACACACACACACACACACACACACACACACACACACACACCAAGCACATGCACTCACTCACTCTCCCTAACTCTCTCTCTCTCTCTCTCTGGCTCACACACACACACAAACACGTAGCCCATGGAACAAAGAGTAATAAAAACACGCGACCAAAGCAATTAGTGTATCTGAAAACTCGAAAAAAAAAATATTGACGGAAAAAAAAACGAAAAAGATAAAGTAATTCGGTATGGAAGCTGAACTCGAAAAAAAAATATATAGAATAAAAAAATGAAAAACGAGGAATGCAAAACTAAACTCGAAAAAAATATTGGAAAACTAAAAAAAAATATATAGAAAACTGAACTCGAAAATATATTGAAAAAACTAAAAAAAAATATATGTATATATGGAAAACTGAACTAAAAAAAAAGATTGAAAAAAAGCTAAAAAATGAAAAATAATAAAAAAACGCCAAGAAAAGTATATAAGGCTAAAAAAAAAAATCGAAGAATATTGGAAAAAGTTTAAAAAAAAAAGCTATATACCTACAAAGCTAAACTCGAAAATAATATTGAAAAACGCTAACAAAAAAATCGAAAAACGTTGAAAAAAAATATACAAAGCTAAACTCGAAAATAATATTGAAAAAAGCTAAAAAAAAAAAAAGCTAGACTCGAAGAATATTGGAAAAAAACACCAAAATTACTGGAAAAAAACAGACCAGAAAAAAACACCAAAATATATATAATGAAGGTGGCATTTCAGACGCTTAGAGGAAAAACACCCAGCTCTCTTAATTAGGGTGTTAAATTGTGGGGAAAAACACGGAAAAACATGAAAATAATTGTTCCATGAAATGATGGTGTTTAGTTGAGAGGAGAAAGAATGTATGTTTTTTTTTTTTTTAACACTGTGTTCATTACTAGTGGGTGTTAAGTGCTATAATGGTGGTGTTAAATTCGTGAGAGAAATAAATAAATAATAACAGGAAAAACACGTTGTGGTCTGAGATGATGGTGTTAGAGTGAGAGGAGAAAGAATATATATATATTTTTTAACACTGCTTTGTATAAGTGGTGTTTAATTTGGAGAAAAATAAATAAATAAATAAATAAAAACACCTTGTGCTTTGAAATGATGGTGTTACTTTGAGAGGAGAAAGAATATACATTTTTTAACACTGTGCTTTGAAATAGTGATGTTATCATGTGTAAAAAAAAAAGGGAAACTTGTGATAATATATTGTGTTGTTTAATAATGGTGTTAGAAAAATATTGTGCTCTCTAATGATGGTGTTAAATAGAGAGGAGAAAGAATATAAGGTTTTGAAAGACGCGGTTTGCTCTTTAACTGGGATTTAAATTTTAAAGGGAAACTGAAAGCAATTAGGCTAAAAGCGTAATACGATGATCAATTAGTAGGCTTGCGCTTGCCTTTACTTTTACGCGTTATGAAGTAGTAGTATTGAATCGCGATTATTACAGTCACAAGCCTCACTTAAATTACCTTGAAAATAAATACTGTATCAGTACCATATTTTTTTTTAAAATGCGGTGACTGAATTCCGTAGAGTTTTTTCGAATATTCTTCAGCAGCGTATTTTGGCGGGCGATTAGCATTTGGACCCCGAATGCTTTTGTTTCATCCAAGCAGGCTATACCTTACAACTGCAGCATCCAGAGTCCATACGCAGCACTGCAACACGGTATTCCTCACGTACTTGCGTGCCTTGGTTGGAAACTACGTGGATTTGAATGCTACGTGTTACCATCATTTGCGTGTGTGTGTGTGTGTGTGTGTGTGTGGAAGTTAACGGAGTGGATTTAATACTCCATACTACCATCATTTGCGGTGGAAAATTAGTTAAACGATTTTTTGGCCGTAACTCACTTCCAATTCGTCATATCGACATGAAACCAAAACCTAAAGGTGCAGCTTTCAAAGGTGCGTCCTATAACATGCCTCATTACATCAGGGGGGGTCACCTCCCAGTTAGCGGTAGGGGGGTCAGTGTCAGGTGGGTCGGGCCTAAAATTTCAAATGGGCATAGAATCGTTAATTGTCACCCGATTTACACCAACTTTGATGTGACCTCTTTGACTAGATATCCTGTTGTGTTTATACATCAGCACTACAATGACTGCTGGGGACGGGTTTGCTGTGCCTTGGTACCACATCTCGTTTTATGTAAAAATAGTATGAAACCCACAAACGGCATGGGAAGGAAAGGAACCCAGTGTCTCATGGTGGGTGGGGAGTAGCGTGGAAGGCAGAACACAGTGTTATGTTCTTATGTTATGTGAGAACAGTATGAAGCCCATAGACTGCATTAGGAGAGCTACTGTCGCATATGGGGGGGGGGGAGAAACATGGGAAGCAAAATATAGTACTGGCTGAGAACTGTAGGCGAACTTTTGCACATGTCTGTATCTGTAGGACGGCCCCACGGGATTGGTTTACCTATGGTCGATGGGTACGCTCGGCTAGAGAGACCAGGGTTAAGCAGGAACAACGATAACAACAATAACATCATCAACTTCATCATCATCATCATCATGAAGGAAACATTATCATCAAGAAAATAACAATCATCATCATCATCATTATCACCACCACCACCATCACTACCACCACCACTACCACCACCACTATCACTACCACCACCACCACCACCACCATCACTACCACCACCACCACCACTATCACTACCACCACCATCACTACCACCACCACCATCTTCGTCATGATCATCATCATCTTCATCACCCCACCATCACTACCACCACCACCACCACCACCACCACCACCACCACAGCAACAACAACAATAACGTAGCGAAAAAGATAAGTCGGACCTTGAAAAGTGCTACACAGGAATTCAGACAGCCCTACAAGTGCTGGTGGCAACAAGAGAGAGAGAAAGAGAGAGAGAGAGAGAGAGAGAGAGAGAGAGAGAGAGAGAGAGAGAGAGAGAGAGAGTTATTGCAAAGAAAGTTACAATTTGTGGGCAAGAGCTGGAGAGAGAGAGAGAGAGAGAGAGAGAGAGAGAGAAAACAAGAATGAACACAGTATGAATAAAAATAATAATAATAAACAGGAAATCAGTGAGGAAGATTGCCAAAGCTAAATGAGTGAGGGAAAGATAATTGATAAAGATGAAGGGAAGGGAAGGGAGAGGAGAAAAGAAAGTGGAGGAGAGGGAGGAGGAAGGAGTTAATGAACGGTGAGGAAAGACGCAGATTCTTGGAGAGGAGGAGGAGGAGAGAAGGGAGGAGGAGGAGGAAGAGGAAGGTAGGTGAGATTAGGGAAGAGGAAAGACTAGGAGAAAAGAAGAGAGGAAAGTAGAGGGTGATGATGATGGTAATGAAGAGGAGTGGAGGAGGAAGAGGAAGGTAGGTGAAATTGAGGGAAAGACGAGGAGAAGAGAGGAGAGGAGAGTAGGAGAGAGGAAGAGGAGGAGGAAATGGTCTGTGAGATTAGGGAAGAGGAAAGGTGAAGAGGAGAGGAGAGTGTGATGATGATGATGGTGGTGATGATGATGATGACGATGATATGATAATGTTGATGATTATGGTGATGATGATGATATGATAATGATGATGGCTATGATGATGATGTTGGCTATGATGATGATGATGAGGAGGAGGAGGAGAGGAGAGGAGGAACAAGAGGAAGAGTCAGTAAAAAAATAACCAAATAAATGAGAGGAACATGAAGACAGAAAAGAAATGGAAGCAGAGGAGGAGAGAGTTAAGAAAAATGTTGTAATGATGGAGGAGGAGGAGGAAGGAAGAAGAAGAGGAGGAGGAGGAGGAGGAAGATGGAAAGGAAGAAGAGGAGGAGGAGGAAGATGGAAAGGAAGAAGAGAAGGAGGAGGAAGAGTGAAGGTGAGAAGAGGAGGAGGGGGAAGAGTGAAGGTGAGAAGAAGAGGAGGAGGAAGATGGAAAGAAGAGGAGGAGGAGGAGGAAGATGGAAAGAAGAGGAGGAAGATGGAAAGAAGAAGAGGAGGAGGAGGAAGATGGAAAGAAGAAGAGGAGGAGGAGGAAGATGGAAAGAAGAAGAGGAGGAGGAGAAGAAAGAAGATGGAAAGGAAGAAGAGGAGGAGGAGGAAGGGAGAAAAGGAAGAGTAGAAGAAAGAACATGGAAAGGAAGAAGAAGAGGAGGAGGAGGAGGAGGGAGGAAAAGAAGTAGGAGAATGAAGAAGAGGAGGAGGAGGAAAGAAGAAAAGGAGGAGTAGAAGGAAGATGGAATGGAAGAAGAGGAGGAGGAGGAAGGAAGAAAAGGAGGAGTAGAAGGAAGAAGATGGAAAGGAAGAAGGGGAGGAGGAGGGGGAGAAAGGAAAGTTGAATTATTGAAGAGGGGAGGAAAGGAGGAGGAGAAGAAGAGGAAGAGGTTGAGGATGAGAAAGGAGGAGAGTAAGAAGGAAGGAATGAGAGAGAAGGGGAAGGAAAGAAGAAAGATAGTGTATTGAATGTGAAGAAGGAAGAGGAAGCAAAGAAGCAAGGAGAGGGGAAAATAGAGGAGGAGGAAGGAGGCGGAGGAGGAAGAGGGAAAATGAGGAGAAAGAAGAGGAAATAGAGAAAGGAGGTGGAGGAGGAAGAGGGAAAAATGAGGGGAAAGAAGAGGAAGAGGGAATGTAAGAAAAAGGAAGAGGAGGAGAAAGCCTAAAGGAGAGGAAGAGAAGGAAGTAAAAGAGGAGGAGAGGAAGGAGGAGGAGGAGGAGAAGAACAAGAAGGAAGAAAAAGGAGGAGGAGGAGGAGGAGGAGTCTGAGAAAATTGCCAGGTGAAGTGTCAACAAGAGTTCAAAAAAAGAAAGAAAAGAAGAGTATACGCAGAAATCTTCGCCGGAGTAAAAATAAACAGAGAAAAAAAATATATATAAAATGAAAGTGATGATGAGTAAGGTGTTGATAGTAGTAGTAGTAGTAGTAGTAGAAATAGTAGTAGTAATATTCTGTACTATAATGATCCGAATTCTGTATTTTTTGTTAGTTACCGTAACAGCAAAATCGGTGCAACGTAGCGCAATTATTTTTTGGAATAAGGTACCGTTAAAATGCTCTAACTTGAAGAATAAAACAATTTCCAGTCCAATCGGGCCGTCGGTTCCCGGGTTATGACTCATTTCTGGCCTTTTGACATCGAACGGAGGCTACCAAGGGCGGCCTTTAAGCGAGTATTAAATGATGATGATGATAATGATGGATGAGGTGCTGAGTGTGGAGTAAATAGGAGAATGTGGAAAGAAATGTGAAAATGTGAGATAATAGTTGTAGTAGTAGTGTTAATAGTTAATATGATGATGATGATTGATGATGATAATAATAATAATAATAATAATAATAATAATAATAATAATAATAATAGTGATGCAGATGATGATACTACTACTGCTACTGCTACTACTACTACTACTACTACTACTAATAATAATAATAATAATAATAATGTGTGTGTGTGTGTGTGTGTGTGTGTGTGTGTGTGTGTGGTGAGAGAGAGAGAGAGGGGGGGGGAATGTTGATGGTAGGTGTCATTTGTGGTGAAAGGAGGAGGAGAATTGAAGTGTAGGGATGCATGAAGAAGAGGTGTGTGTGTGTGTGTGTGTGTGTGTGTGTGTGTGTGTGTGTGTGTGTGAGAGAGAGAGAGAGAGAGAGAGAGTTAAAAATAGCGTTGGCATATGAGAGAGAAAACGGAAATAATATTAATGTAGTCGACGAGGCATAGAAATAGTTTTAAAGGCAGTCTCTCTCTCTCTCTCTCTCTCTCTCTCTCTCTCTCTCTCTCTCTCTCACACACACACACACACACACACACACACACACACACACACACACACACACACACACACACACACACACACACCATCACGTTGTCCTTTCTCCAGCTCACACCACCCTTACTCACATACCTTTTGTACATAGATAGCTAAGTAGATAGATAGATAGGTAGATAAATGGATGGATAGATAGATAGGTAGATAGATAAATGGATGGATAGATAGATAGGTAGATAGATAAATAAATGGATGGATAGATAGATAGGTAGATAGATAGATATACTTATTACCCCCGACAAGGAAGTTATGTTTTACCTCGCGTTAGTTGGTTTGTCTGTCTGTCTGTTACCAGGATTTCTCAAAAAGTTACGAACAGATTTTGATGAAATTTTGTGGATGGGTGAACCATGGGCCGAGGAAGAAATGATTAAAGTTTGGGCCGGATCCGGAGCCGGAGTACCCCACACAATATCCCCAAAAGCTCTTAGTGAATTTCAGTGAAGTCTGGTGCAATGAAATCAGCACCTGTGGAAAATAAACAGAGTAAAAAACAAACAAAATGAAAGTGTTAATGAGTAAGGTGTTGATAGTAGTAGTAGTAGTAGTAGTAGTAGAAATAGTAGTAGTAATAATATGTACTTTAAGGATCCGAATTCTACACCATGAATCAGGAAAGAATTGATTACATTTTAGGGGCGAATCCGGATCATTTAGAATGGCTTTGGCTTTGGCGGGGGTATGCATTCTCTGCACGCGTTCTAGTTATGAAATGGAGAGTAGGACATTAATTTTAAAAAGTCTGGATAATTTCTCCTTTGTAATCGATGCAGGGAAATAGAATACACTACGACGAGGAGAAGGAATGAAGGTGTTAGATGAGAAGGGGAGGAGGAGGAGTAAATGTGAGAAGAGGAGGAGGAGGAATGAAGGTGTTAGATGGGAAGAGGAGGAGGAGGAGGAGGAGGAATGAATGTGAGGAGAGAAGAGGAGGAGGAGGAAGAGGAGGGGGAATGAAGGTGTTAGATGAGAAGAGGAGGAGGAGGAGGAGGAGGAATGAAGGTGTTAGATGAGAAGAGGAGGAGGAGGAGGAATGAAGGTGTTAGATGAGAAGAGGAGGAGGAGGAATGAAGGTGTTAGATGAGAAGAGGAGGAGGAGGAGGAGGAGGAGGAATGAATGTGAGCAGAGGAGGAGGAGGAGTGAACGTGAGAAGAAGAGGAGGAGGAGGAGTGAATGTGAGAAGAGGAGGAGGAGTGAATTTGAGGAGGAGGAGGAAGAGTGAAGGTGAGAAGAGGAGGAGGAGTAAACCGGGTAGGGTGAGAAAGAGAAAATAATACTAGAAAAAGAAGAGAGGAGAGGAGAGGTAAGGAAAACAGAAGGATATATGAAGAGGAGGAAAAAGGAGAGAGAGAGAAAAAAAAAAGAGAGAGAGGAAGGGGAGGCTTAGGATAGGAGAAAAGAGAGAGAAAAAGAGACGCAAAGGAAAGTCAGGGAGGAAAAGAGAGAGAGAGAGAGAGAGTGGACAGGGGGAGAGGCGTAGAAAAATAGAGAGAGAGGCAAGGAGGAAAAAAGAATAGAGAGAGAAAGAGAGGTTTTAAATTAAAGAGAGCGAGGACTCAAAGGGGTAGTGAAGCTTAGAGAGAGAGAGAGAGAGAGAGAGAAATAAGTGAGGGAGAATGTGTGGAATATGTGATGGAGAGAGAGAGAGAGAGAGAAATAAGTGAGGGAGAATGTGTGGAATATGTGATGGAGAGAGAGAGAGAGAGAGAGAGAGAGAGAAATAAGTGAGGGAGAATGTGTGGAATATGTGATGGAGAGAGAGAGAGAGAGAGAGAGGGGGGGGGGCACTCCTTTCTATCAAACATTAAGGTAAACTCGCGTGTCTGTCTATCTATCCTGTCTATCTGTCTATCTATCTATATCTCTTCTGTCTATCTATCTATCTATCTATCTATATCTTTTCTGTCTATCTCTCTATCTATCCATATCTCTTCTGTCTATCTATCTATCTATCTATCTTTTTATATCTCTGTCTATCTATCTATCTATATGTCCATCTATCTATTTCCCTGTCTATCCCTCGTTGCATACTGTAGCCTATGTATCTATCAGTCTATCTGTATCTATCATGGTGTCTGTCTAATTCATCTATTTACCTTCTATCCCTCTGTATCTACTGTTGTCTATATGTTTGTTTGTTGAGAGAGAGAGAGAGAGAGAGAGAGAGAGGTGATTATGAGTAATAGGATGTTTGGTGGTGAGTGAGAGGATGTGCGTATGAGGTGTGTGTGTGTGTGCGTTTGTGTGTGTGTGTAGGTGTGTGTGTGTGTGTGTGTGTGTGTGATAGATAGATAGATAGATAGACGAAGACAAACGTATAAACTTTCACTAAAACCAAACCATATTAAGTACATTTTCTTCGATTCGTCTTTTCGTGAGAGAGAGAGAGAGAGAGGGGGAGACAGACAGACAGACAGACAGACAGACAGGCAGGCAGGCAGACAGACAAAATATATAGATCTGTTTTCACTATTTTTATAATCCACACACACACACACACACACACACACACACACACACACACACACACACACACACACACACACACACACACACACACACACAGTTCTTCCCCACTATATATCCATCCCCATCAGATATTTTGGCGGGATGAAAAAAAAAAATAGCGTTTTAAATATAGCCCCGTTAAAAAAAAAATCATCGGCTATGGATATGAGCGATTTTTTTTTTTCTTTTTTGGTATAGGTGTCGAGAGAAATTTCATATATATTATTATTATTTTTTATTTTCGTTATTTTTTTCTTGTTTGTGATGTTGGCTGAGTTAGTGATGGTTTTCATGCTTGCTTACCCCCCCGCTGAGGAGGTTATGTTTTTGCCCGCGTTGGTGTGTGTGTCTGTAGGCAGGATTACTCAAAAAGTTATGAATGGATTTGGCTGAAATTTTGTGGAGGGGTAGGTAATGGGCCAAGGAACAGCCCATTAGATTTTGGTGGTGATCCGAATAATCATGCGGATCCAGGAATGTTTTTTTTAAGGATACTCCACCATTTCGGGATAGTGGCAGTATTTCTGCTTCTAACTCGGTAAATAATGCCTACAGTGGTGGCACAGACAGACAGACAGACAGACACACACACACACACACACACACACATACATAATTTACATACATGCCTACCTACATGCGTACATTCATACATACATACATACACACTTTACCTACATGCCAGCCTACCTACGTTCATACATTTATACATACATGCATACATACATACACAAGTGCATTCATATATCACTGTTAGAGAGAGAGAGAGAGAGAGAGAGAGAGAGAGAGAGAGAGAGAGAGTTATTTTTAATCATTTCTACCTTTGCCCTTTTGTTTGTACGCCATTATGTATGATTTGTGTGTGTGTGTGTGTGTGTGTGTGTGTGTGTGTACGTAAAAAGGCTGCGTGTATATGTATCGTTTGTTAGGATGTATATGTATTCATGTATTTTTGTCCTGTGTGTGTGTGTGTGTGTGTGTGTGTGTGTGTGTGTGTGTGTGTGTGTGTGTGTGTGTGTGTGTGTGTGTGTGTACGGTATGTCGTACTGTGAGTGCCTCTAAGTGCATGCGTGACTACTTACCACACACACACACACACACACACACACACACACACACACACATACACACACACACACATACACACACACACACACACACACACACACACAGATTTAAGGGAAAGTAGAGTAGGAATCTAAAGGAGAGAGAGAGAGAGAGAGAGAGAGGTAAACATGACATGTCTGTATTCTCATCGGGCAAGGAAGCTCCCTAACACCTCTTCCTTTGCGATTTATTTTTGGATATGGCTGGTTAATATCCTTTTATACGTTATTTTGTACCGAGTATGGCGATATTGGAAATGGACAGTAAGGTACAATAAGCAAAATAAATCGCTTAGGAAAAGGTGTTAGGGATTGGAAGGATTTACGTAACAGAAGAGGACAGTAAGGTATAATAAGCAAAGTAAATCGCATAGGAAATGGTGTTAGGGATTGGAAGGATTTACGCAACACAGAAGAGGACCGTAAGGTATAATAAGCCAAATAAATCGCATAGGAAAAGGTGTTAGGGAATGGAGGGATTTACGTAACTGAGAAGAGGACAGTAAGGTGTAATAAGCAAAATAAATCGCATAGGAAAAGGTGTTAGGGATTGGAAGGATTTACGTAACACAGAGGAAGACAGTAAGGTATAATAAGCAAAATAAATCGCACAGGAAAAGGTGTTAGGGATTGGAAGGATTTACGTAACACAGATGAGGACAGTAGGGTGTAATAAGCAAAATAAATCGCTTACGAAACGGTGTTAGGGATTGGAAGGATTTATGTAACACAGAAGAGGACAGTAAGGTATAACAAGCCAAATAAATCGCATAGGAAAAGGTGTTAGGGAATGGAGGGATTTACGTAATACAGAAGAGGACAGTAAGGTATAATAAGGAAAATGAATCGCATAGGAAAAGGTGCTAGGGATTGGAAGGATTTACATAACACAGAGGAGTACAGTATGGTGTAATAAGCATAATAAATCGCATATGAGGTATTAGGGATTGGAAGGATTTGCATAACACAGAAGACCGTAAGGTGTAATAAGCAAAATAAATCGCATAGGAAAAGGTGTTAGGGATTAGGAGGATTTACATAACACAGAGGGGGACAGTAAGGTATAATAAGCAAAATAAATCGCATAGGAAAAGGTGTTTCGTCCAGTTTACTATGGCTGGTTTTTCGTCCTTGTGCTTTTATTTTCGTGTAGCTGTGGCTGTACATCCTTTCCGTGGCACTTCTTCGTGACTAGCACCATATTCTAGTGTTAATTGTTAGAGCTCAGAGTTAAGAGAGAGAGAGAGAGAGAGAGAGAGAGAGAGAGAGAGAGAGGTTTTAGGCCAAGTAAACGTGAAAGGAGTATAGTATAATGAGATTTTTTAAAAACTTATTTCCGTGTTTAAAAGTATGTAGTTGTGTGTGTGTGTGTGTGTGTGTGTGTGTGTGTGTGTGTGTGTGTGTGTGTGTGTGTGTGAGAGAGAGAGAGAGAGAGAGAGAGAGAGAGAGAGAGAGAGAAAACAAAAGTGAAAAATGTGAAAGGAGAGAAGAGAAAGAAAAATTGGAGAGAAACAAACAGGAATTCCCGGGACCATGAGAGAGAGAGAGAGAGAGAGAGAGAGAGAGAGTACAGGCTCTTTTAGTTAATGAGGGTAGAGTAGGGTCGTTAAGAGACTGACTAGGAGAGGAAAATTGACGGGGCAATTAATTTAAGTGTTGTGGGTAAATAGAGAGAGAGAGAGAGAGAGAGAGAGAGAGAGAGAGAGAACAAATAAGAATAATAAAGTTTGTGTGTGTGTGTGTGAGAGAGAGAGAGAGAGAGAGAGAGAGAGAGATATGGATGTGTGAGTGAAAAATGAATGTGAGGAGTTGTGTATGGAATGTATGAGGTGTGTGTGTGTGTGTGTGTGTGTGTGTGTGTGTGTGTGTATGTGTGTGTGTGTGTGTATCTGCAGCAGGTAGATAGATAAATGGAGAGAGAGAGAGAGAGAGAGAGAGAGAGAGACTGTCCCTCACTGGCTTTAATATCTACGTCGTTAACTCTTTAATTAACGATAATTATTAATGATTCTGACCCACGGATATTAGGCTAGACACGAGAGAGAGAGGGGGGGAGAGAGAGAGAGAGAAACAGATTACAGTATGCCACAGTAAAATGAATATATACATGTAAGAATGAATGCAATATAGATAATATGTATAATGAGAGAGAGAGAGAGAGAGAGAGACAGAGAGAGACAGAGACAGAGAGAGAGAGAGAGAGAGACAGACAGACAGACAGACAGACAGACAGACAACCCTATATAGAACAAATTATTTAAAACGGAGAGAGAGAGAGAGAGAGAGAGAGAGAGAGAAAGATTCAAATACTGAAATTATTTAAAACAGCGGGGGTAGTGCCCTAACCCATAGCACTTCTTCGTGACTAGCACAATATTCACACACTCGATACAACTCAGCACTCAAGATGGGGGTATGGCAATTTTCGGCCAAGCTGGAGTGACAGGAGTATAGGCGTGGTGGTGGTATTGGTATTTATCCCATAGCACTTCTTCGTGACTACAAGTGCTGCATTAATCCCAAGTACGGTACATAAGGACGTAAACCCCGTAGACTGCAGGCTGATTATCACCTTTACCTGCCTCTCCACACGTATTATTTGACTTGTTCCTGTGTGTGTGTGTGTGTGTGTGTGTGTGTGTGTGTGTGTGTGTGTGTGTGTGTGTGTAGATTTATGGATGTGTGTGGATGAATTGATGGGTTTGTGTGTGTGTGTGTGTGTGTGTGTGTGTGGATTTATGGATGAGTGTGTGTAGATGGATTGATGTGTGTGTGTGTGTGTGTGTGTGTGTGTGTGTGTGTGGTTGTTTTCCTGTGAGCACGTGTGGGTTTAAAGAGGAAAGGTTATTGCCTCTCTCTCTCTCTCTCTCTCTCTCTCTCTCAAAATCCACTTCCCCCCTTCCACCCCCTCCCCATCCTCCCTCGCTCCTCTCTGTTCTCCCCTCCCCTCTGTTGTTTCTCCCCTCTCACTCCCTTCCCCTCCTCTCTCCCTCTCTTCTTCCTCCCTCACCCTATCCCTCCATCCTCTCCCTCACCCCCATCTCTCACCCCACATTCTTCTCCCCTTCTCTCCTTCCCTCCTCCCTTTCCTCCCCTCCTCCATCCCCATACCTCCCTCCCCTTCCCCCCACCAACCCATCCTCCCCCCCCATTTCCCTTCCCCATCCTTCCCCACCCCCACCATGCGTTCCTTCATCTTCCCCTCTCCTTCCCCTCCCCTCCTCATCCCCCACCTATCCCCACCCTCACCATCCAGTCCTACCTTCTCTCCCCTCGCCCCCTCCCCTCCCCTCCCCCAAACTTCAGTTTTTATAACCTTATCTTGGAATTTCATAACCCTCTCCTTCCCTCCCTCCCCTTCCTTCTCTCCCTCCTCCTTTCTTCCTTCCCTACTTCCCTTCCTCCTTCCCTCCCTCCTTGCTTCCCTTCTTCCTTCCCTCCCCACTTTTCCCTCCACACTTTCTTCCCCTCCCCTTCCTTCTCTCTCTCTCTCTCTCTCTCTCTCTCTCTCTCTCTCTCTCTCTCTCTCGTTATAAATGGAGTAGAGTCAGACTGGGCTCCAGTGACCAGTGGTGTTCCTCAGGGATCAGTGTTGGGACCAGTCCTATTTATTATGTATATTAACGATATCGATGTTGGCCTAAACAACTTCATTTCTAAATTTGCAGACGACACAAAAATCGGCAACACTATATTAACTGAAGAAGACAGAATTAGCCTTCAAAATGACCTTAATAAAATTATCAGCTGGTCAGAAAAATGGCAAATGCCCTTCAATGTAAGCAAATGTCAGGTACTGCAATGTGGGAAGAAAAACAAAAGGTATGATTACGAAATGAAGGTCCAAATCATTAGCAAGTCCTCACTAGTTAAGGATCTAGGCGTACTAATTTCAGACGATCTGAAATGTTCAAATCAATGTATCTCTGCCGCCAATAAAGCCAACAGGGCCCTAGGCTTCATCAAAAGACATTTTACGTATAAAAGCAAAGATATTTTAATCAAAGCATAGTCAGGCCACACTTAGAGTTTGCAGTGCAGTTTTGGGCACCTCACCAAATTAAAGATATAGAAATACTGGAAGCGGTCCAGCGTAGGGCTACCAAGTTAATCCCGTCCCTGAGGAATAAACCATACCTCGAGAGACTCAGGGAATTAACCCTATTCTCTCTTAGAAAACGGAGACTCAGGGGACAACCGATTGAATGTTTTAAGATTCTAAAAGGCTTTAGTAATACTGATTCCAGCAAGCTATTCACAGTAATTGCCGAGACTCTAACTCGAGGAAATGGTATGAAGTTGCAAGCAAGGAGGGCTAATCTTGATACAACCAAAAACTTCTTCACTTACTCTGTTGTAAGCGAATGGAATAAACTCCCTGGGAATGTGATTGAGAGTGGTACCATAAAT
The DNA here is from genome assembly GCF_032717465.1 of Coenobita brevimanus. Taxonomy (NCBI): domain Eukaryota; kingdom Metazoa; phylum Arthropoda; class Malacostraca; order Decapoda; family Coenobitidae; genus Coenobita; species Coenobita brevimanus. The sequence continues at coordinate 2,993,848 of NC_136995.1, forward strand.
ATGTTTAAAAAGAGACTGGACATGTATCTCGACGCAATTGGTATCGTTTAGTTAGGATGGAGCAATTATTGCATATTCGCGTCTGCATTCATGTGTCTATTAGACACAAACAGTATTTTAGGATATATGTAATAGATAAACATTCTGTTCATCTTTTGATTAAAAAAAACAAAACAAAAAAATAGCCTGCACATAGTAAGTATGTGGCTGTATGCCCAAATTTTCCTTTTCCATATTATTCAACTTTTTGCTGATCCTATAAAATTCCTTCAGGTTTTTCATTCCTGCAAGGTATTACTTCCTCTCTTGCTTCCTGTACGGCAAATGCCGGAGGGTCTGGAAGGTGGGGGAGAGAGCCTTCTGCTGTGCTATCCTTTTCTCCTGCTCCTATGCACTATATTAGGATTAAGGCATATTAGGATTAAGGCCGGACCACCTCGTTGGGACCGCAAGGTCTGTGTGGTCTGTATCTATGTAACACACACACACACACACACACACACACACACACACACACACACACACACACACACACACACACACTCTCTCTCTCTCTCTCTCTCTCTCTCTCTCTCTCTCTCCCCTCCTTCTCTCCTTCTCCTTCACCTCCCTCCTCCTCCCTCTCCTCCCTCCTCCTCCTTCACCTCCCTCCTCCTCCTTCACCTCCCTCCTCCTCCTTCACCTCCCTCCTCCTCCCTCCTCCTCCTTCACCTCCCTCCTCCTCCCTGTCCTCCCTCCTCCTCCCTTCTCCTCCCCTTTCATTCCTAACCACAACCCCTCTTATTTTGCCTCTCTCTCTCTCTCTCTCTCTCTCTCTCTCTCTCTCTCTACTGTATGTATTTATGTATATTATCCATCTATATCTATGTCAATCTATCTATCTATCTATCTATCTATCTCTCCTCCTCCCGAGCTCACCTACGAGACTGACAGGTGTACATCCAGCCCTGCGCTCCACAAGGCCAGCTCATCCCAGCTCTCCTTCGCCCTCCCTTCATGTCACTCTAACATTATAAATCCGGGACCCGCCCTGTTTAGTTACACCCGCGCTGGCGATGGAGAGGCGGGTGGTAGGATTTTCTCGACGTGTGTGTCACTCTCGGAACGGAAAAACTCCAAAACATTACTTTTTTTTTTTTTTTAAGCCAGACTT
>NC_136995.1:3005000-3007500 GCF_032717465.1 Coenobita brevimanus
TGTGTGTGTGTGTGTGTGTGTGTGTGTGTGTGTGTGTCTTCGTCTTCATCTCGTCCCAAACACCTCTTCCTTAGCGATTTATTTTTGGATATGGCTGGTTAATATCCTTTTGTACGTTATTTATGCAGAGTATGGCGATATTGGAAGGATTTATATAACACAGAATAGGGCAGTAAGGTGTAATAAGCAAACTAAATCGCTTGGGAAATGGTGTTAGGGAAGACGGACATAAGTCGTGGTTATAATGAGTCTCCTTGGTTACTAGTCGAGTGTAAAACGGACTGTTGTTTCTCTCTCTCTCTCTCTCTCTCTCTCTCTCTCTCTCTCTCTCTCTCTCTCTCTCTCTCTCTCTCATATGAAATACCACCCAGCCCGGTTTTTCACACCAGGAGCCACACTGGAATTTTAATACCACCTCACCACACCACCACAGTACCCCACACCACCACACCACCCTACACCACCACCACACTACCGCACCACCACACACCAGAATCCCACACTGCCACACCACCACACACTACCACATCTCCGCCACACACTACCACACCAACATACTCATACCACAAGACCCTGCGCCACCACACCACCACAGTACCCTACACCACCACAGTACCCTACACCACCACACCACCGTACACCACCACAGTACTCTACACCACCACAGTACTCTACGCCACCACACCACACTACACACAACCGCACCACATCACCACACACCAGAATCTCACTGCCACACCACCACACACTACTCTAAAATCTCCGCCACACACTACCACACCAACATACTCATACCACAGTGCCACACCACCACACACTACCACACACTACCACACACCACCACACCATCTCCAAATTCCCAGTCTTAATTTCCCTGCATATCAACGCAGCTTTCATCCTTTGGATTTAGAGTCATGAATTTTTGAGAGAAAGAGAGAGAGAGAGAGAGAGAGAGAGAGTCCTTTCGAGGCTGTTAAAGAGAATGCTATGACTCCATCTTATTCTGAGTAGATAGATAGACAAACAGACAGATAGATGGATAGATAGATGGATAGATAGATAGATAAAGTGCCCCCCCGCCCTGTCCTCCAGACCCTCCAGTCAAAGCTGGCAGGAAAATGTGAGAAAAACTGCCCAGGAAATTTCATAGGATAGACTGACATGGAAAAAATATGATTTCTTCTCGCTATTTTAATCAGTAATGGAAAGTAACATGAATTTTAGACGTGTGTGTGTGTGTGTGTGTGTGTGTGTGTGTGTGTGTGTGTGTGTGTGTGTGTGTGTGTGTGTGTGTGTGTGTGAGATATGTATTTTTGTGTGCGTTTGATGTATGTTATTGTGAGTGAGTGTTTTCATGCATGCTTGAAAATAAATTGTTGCCTGTGTGTGTGTGTGTGTGTGTGTGTGTGTGTGTGTGTGTGTGTGCGTGTGGATCAATGAGTGTTTTGCCAGGAGAATGCAAGCAGATTTGGAGGCTTTGATTTGAGTGTGTGTGTGTGTGTGTGTGCTTCTGTCGATTTGCGTGTCTGGTTCTGTGATGCTGTGGTGTGGTGTGGTGTGGTGTGTTATAGTGATAATACTGTTGTAGTGTAAGGTTGAATTGGGTAGTGTTGGGCTGTGGTGTGGTGTGATATGGTGTGGTGTGGTGTGGTACAGTGTGGTAGTGTGGTGGGATGCAGTGTGGTATGGTGTGTTATGATGGTGTGATAGCGTAGTATGGTGTGGTACTGTGTGGTAGTGTGGTGGGATGCAGTGTAGTGATGTGATGTGGTGTGGTGTGGTGATGCGGTAGTGTGGTGAGCATTGCATGACTGTGGTGTAATTTATTGTAGCTTAGGTTTGCGTGGAAGATAGTCATTAGCATCTCTCTCTCTCTCTCTCTCTCTCTCTCTCTCTCTCTCTCTCTCTCTCTCTGAGTTCAGTAATTAGGCTCAGTATCTCAATCTGAAGGACCATAAGTTCTCTGTCAGCCTTGAGAGAGAGAGAGAGAGAGAGTTACACAGATGTACAGACCTCAGTAGCGATGGTAATAAATTGATTGATATTAATAGGAAAACTAGATGATGAATTGAGAGAGAGAGAGAGAGCAACTACCACCACATCCACCACCACCACAACCAAAACTACCACAACAACCACCACCACACCCACCACAACTACCAACATTTGTTTTTCCCTAATTAAAACAACATGGGTTTAATTGGTAGGGTTTATATTGGCTATGGGTGGAGGGTTTGTTATTGCTTTCTCTCTCTCTCTCTCTCTCTCTCTCATCCTTGTTCTCATCTTTCTTTTTCTGATCCTTCCATCCTTCTTTCCTTCCTCCCTTTCCTTCCTTCCTTCCTTCCCTCCTTCCTTCCATCCTTTGTAACTTCCTTCCATCCATTCTTCTTTCTCTCCTTTCTTCCTTCCTTCCTTTTCTCTTCTTCTTTCCTCTCTCCCATTTCTTTATTTTCTCACAATTTATATCGCTTTCTTCCACATCTGTCTGCTCTTCTCT
>NC_136995.1:3012500-3017500 GCF_032717465.1 Coenobita brevimanus
AAGGATAGGAGAAGGGAGGGAAGGAAGGAAGGAAAAATAGAAGGAAGGAGGGAAGTAAGGGAAGATAGAAGAAGGGAAGGATGAAAGGAAGGACGGAAAGAAAGAAGGATAGAAGGAAGGAAAGGCAGAAAAAGGGGAAGGATGAAAGGGAGGAGGGAAGGATAGGAATTGGGAGGGAAGGAAGGAAAGATAGAAGGGAAGGAAGGAAAGATAGGAGAAGGGAAGGATGAAGGGAAGGAAGGATAGAAGTAGAAGAAAATAAGGGAGAGAGGGAAGAGGAAGGAAGGAGGGAGAGAAGGAGAAGGGAAGGATGAAAGGAAGGAAAGAACGATAGGAGGAAGGAAGAAAGGGAAGATAGAAGAAGGGAAGGATGAGAGGAAGGAAGGATTGGAATAGGGAAGGAAGGAAGGATAGAAGAAGGGAAGGATGAAAGGAAGGAAGGATAGGTGAAGGGAAGGATGAAAGGAAAGAAAGATAGAAGGGAAGGAAGGAAAGATAGAAAGGAAGGAATGAAGGAAAGATAGACGAAGGGAAGGAAGGATAGGAATAGAGAAGGAAGGGAGCAAAGATAGGAGAAAGGAAGGAAAGAACGATAAAGGGAAAGAGAGGAGAAGGAAAGGAAGGAAGGGAAAAACGATAGAAGGAAAGAGAGAAGGGAATGAAGGAAGGGAAAGGAAGGAAGTAAGGAGATGAAAAGGGAATGAAGGAGAGAAGAAAGATAGGAGAGGAGAAGGATGAAAGGAAGGAAAGAACGGTAGAGGGAAAGAACGAGAGGAAGAATGGAAGGAAAGATAGGAAAAGGAAAGGAAGGAAGGAAGGGAAGAAAGGAAGGAAGGAAAAATAAGAGAAAAGAAGGAAGACGGTTAGGAGAGGAAAAGAAGGAAGGACAGAAGGAAAAATAGGAAGAAGAAACGAAAAGAAAAAAGAAGAAAGGAAGGAGGGAGGGAAGGAAGTGAGAGAGAGAGACAGAGATTTGTATATCTTCACACACACACACACACACACACACACACACACACACACACACACACACACACACACACACACACACACACACAGGGCCTGGGAGAATTTCAATGGGTATGAAGAACTTGGTAGGAAAGGACAGAGAGAGAGAGAGAGAGGCTGGTGGGAGAGAGATAGGGAAGATGGATGGTTGTTGGAGGAAGAGGAAGATTTAGTAGAGATAAAGAGGAGAGGAGAAAAGAGGAAGAAGAATAAAGAGAGCAAGTGAAAGTGAGGAGAGGAAGAAGGAAGAAGATAAAGATGTGAGAGAGAGAGAGAGAGAGAGAGAGAGAGAGAGAGGGGGGGAGGGGAGGGAGAGAGAGAGAGAGAGGAGAGCTATTAGTTTTGGCAGAGAGAGAGAGAGAGATATGGAGGGAAGTGAGTGGGTGAAAAAGACTGAAGATGATGAAGGGAAGGAAGAAAGGAAAGGAGGGAGGAACGATAGATAAAGAGAAGGGAAGACGACGAGATAGATAGATAGATGGATAGATAGATAGGTAAATTATTTGGTACGGCCATTTATTGAAGGGCAAGGCTCCTTAATATACAATGCCTCAAGTCTAAGTAGCCAGCGATTGCCACTACACCTGGCCGGAAATTGAGTGTTCAGGTGTTCCTAGATGATGGTGCTACGTTGTTCCTTTCGCACGTGGTTCCTTGGCGCTCCGTATCTCTAGCTGGTCACGCAATTGGCTCCACTTATTATTATTATTATTATTATTATTTTATCAAGGCGAAGATGCGCTTAAGTTCGTGATGCTTGGCTGAATGCAACTTTCCTTCATAATCTCTTTACTCGTTGGCACTATTAACACCATTATACCTGAGGGGGAAATTTGGGTTAGTAAGAAATAAATGAGTATAGCTTAGTGGTCATGTATATATAGGTGGAAAGGAAGGGAGGCTGTGTAGTCCCCCCTTCTACAGGTCTCTATATAAACACGTGTAGCTTCAAGGGCGCCCTCCTCCTCCTGACGTGGGCCGTTTCTTAGAAGTAATTGGCTCGTTTTCTTAATTTTGTAGGTGATTAGCGTGACTCCTGCCTTGGGATCGGTTTGGCTTAATATTCCTTTTGATGATGTGGTTCCTGTTCCTCTCACCTTCTTTATACGTGATGGAAAATGTACATCAGGAGTACAGTTTGATGTCCGCTGGTGGTGGTTTGTTGTTCTTGTCTTTGTACCATTTTTCTTGTCTGTGTACCGTTTTTCTTGTCTGTGTACCGTTTTTCTTGTCTGTGTACCGTTTTTCTTGTCTGTGTACCTATTTTCTTGCCTGTGCACCATTTTTCTTGCCTGTGCACCATTTTTCTTGCCTGTGTACCATTTTTCTTGTCTGTACCGTTTTTCTTGTCTGTGTACCATTTTTCTTGTCTGTGTACCGTTTTTCTTGTCTGTGTACCGTTTTTCTTGTCTGTGTACCATTGTTGTCTGTGTACCATTGGTCTTGTGTACCATTTTTCTTGTCTGTGTACCATTCTTGTCTGTACCATTTTCTTGTACCATTTTTCCTGTCTGTGTACCATTCTTGTCTGTGTACCATTTTTCTTGTCTGTGTCTGTGTACCATTCTTGTCTGTGTACTATTTTTCTTGCCTGTGTACCATTTTTCTTGTCTGTGTACCATTCTTGTCTGTACCATTTTCTTGTACCATTTTTCCCGTCTGTCTACCATTTCTGCCTATGCACCATTTTTCCATAATTCTTCTCGTGACTCCTTCGTCCCTGTAGGCAAATCCACCATTGGGCATCACGTAAGAAACTGTCTCAATTTCCTGTCCTATCTCCACCTGTAAGTTTCCTACGTATGTGAGCACCTGTAATGGGATTTTTTATTTTATTTTTATTTATTTATTTAGCCATGTGGAGAGGATGGAGGGTGAAAGACTGACGAAGAGAGTGTATGTGAGTGAGGTGGAGGGGGGAAGAGGGAGGGGGAGGCCGAGGATGAGATGGAGGGATGGGGTGGAGAGGTATATGAGAGAGGGGGGTGTGAGTTGGGAGCAGGGCAGTGAAATGGCGGGGGACAGGGCGACTTGGAGGCGATTTGTTTGTGGCCACCCCAAACGGGATTGAGGCGTCTGGCAATAGATAGATAGATAGATAGATAGATAGATTTATTTATTTTTTGGCCACCTACTGTCACCATAGATGCAGTGTCCTTGGGTGCTATCCTTCACGTCAGCAGCGGTAGTGAATGATGCTGCGTTTGGGGTATATAATAGGACAAGGATAGCCAGTGTCCAATTGTGGTTTGTCTTTGCTGTTTAACGTGGTCCTGACATCTTGAAGGCGACACAGAAGGGCTTTATGGCTTATTTCATGGCTTACGGCTTGTCTCACGGTTTGTCTCAGGGCTTGTCTCGTTCTCCTCTTCCTTCGTTGCGCACACCTACACATGCCACCAATTTAGCTCTAATACCCACCGTCCAATTTGTCTCATTCATGGCTGGAGTGATGATATTAGCGTGTGTGTGTGTGTGTGTGTGTGTGTGTGTGTGTGTGTGTAGTTTAGCCAAGTGTGTTTAAACGAAATTCAAATCATCAAACTCTTCTTTAGGCCAACGTAGGATTGAACTCGCGTCCGTCTACACAGCCTGCCGCCTCCCTAGCCACTTGACCGTCACGTCCCCTCCATCCAGCTCTTGTACTAACCAGGGGAAGTGGTGGGGGGGGAGCCTCTCTGTCTCTCTGTCTCTCTCTCTCTCTCTCTCTCTCTCTCTCTCTCTCCTCCTCCTCCTCCTCCTCCTCCTCCTCCTCCTCATTAGTATGTCTTGTTCTCAACCCCCTTTTTTTTCCTTCAAAGAGACCTCAAGATTTTTTCAATATTGATCTATAGTTTCTCTCTCTCTCTCTCTCTCTCTCTCTCTCTCTCTCTCTCTCTCTCTCACACACACACACACACACACACACACACACACACACACACACACACACACACACACACACACACACACACACACACACACACACACGTACGACATAGTGTGTGTTTTCTTATCTCTGTGAGCGTTATTTCAGTGGCGTCTTTGTCTGACCAGTTGTGCAGTTCAAAGGAAACTCTTCTTCCGCCCCCTCTTCCTCTTCCTCCTCCTCTTCCTGTTCCTCTTCTTCTTCCTCTTCCTCCTCCTCTTCCTCTTCTTCTTCTTCCTCTTCCTCTTCTTATCATCATCACCTTCACGACCACCACCACCATCACAGTAATAATAATAATAATAATAATTGTAGTAGTAGTAGTAATAGTAACAGTAGTAGTCGTAGTTACAATAATGATAATAATAATAACAAGCATTCTGAAATTACTGAAGGAATATTCAGATGAGAATACTTTTGTCATCACTGTAGACTTAATATTAAGGGACTTTTGGTATGACTCAAAATTTTAGGGATTTTGACCTGTGACCCTGAAATCAAGGTCAAGGTCATTCATACTATGCAAATCCTGTTCACTCCGGACTCACAACTTGTCCACCGAGTTTGGTCAAAATCGGCCAAATATTTTCCGATGTAGCACTTTCAGGCATGAGGTGCACTGTATACCCAGGTGCACTAGTACACACACACACACACACACACACACACACACACACACACACACACACACACACACACACACACCAGCTGTAACAAAGAGAATATCAGCTTACAACACACGTCCTCTTTATCAGGGCTATCTCCACTATAAATACCATCCACTCATTGGATCTACTCATGGAATAGCTGATAGATTTAGTAGTAGTAATAGTAGTAGTAGTAGTAGTAGTGGTAATGGTAGTAGTAGTAGTAGTAGTGGTGGTAATGGTAGTAGTAGTAGTGGTAATGGTAGTAGTAGTAGTAGTAGTAGTATTTGTAACAACTGATAATTCTTCCTTTCTACAATAATGACCAAAAGACAATAGATGGATGAATAGATAGATAGATAGATAGAGAGAGAGAGAGAATGACAATATAATCAGTAGCCAGCATAGTAACTCATATATCTTTTATCCACATCAAC
>NC_136995.1:3022500-3030000 GCF_032717465.1 Coenobita brevimanus
GTGGTAGTTGCGGTAATTGTGGTGGTAGTGGTGGTTGTGGTGCAGATTTTTTATGCTAAGTATATTGGAAAAACACTAGGGGAGGTGACATTTGGAGAGAGAGAGAGAGAGAGAGAGAGAGAGAGAGAGAGAGAGAGAGAGAGAAAATGCTGGTAAGAGACATAGAAGTTAATGAAGCAGAAGAGAGAGGAAGGAAGAGGAGAGGAAAGAAGAAGGAAGGAAGGATGAAGGAATGGAGAGAAGGAGTAGGGAGAGAAAGTGGAGGAGGAGGAGGAATGAAGGAAGGATGTATGTGAAGGAAGAGGAAAGGAGGAATGATAAGGAAAGAAAGGAAGGAAGGGAGGGAAGAATGGGGAGAGGTAGGGAGGGAAGGAGAGGAAGGAAGGGAAGGAGGGAGGAGGAAGGGAGAGGAAGAAGAGGAAGGAAGGGAAGGATGAGGAAAGGAGAGGAAGAAAAGGAAGGGAGGGAGGAGGAAAGGAGAGAAGGAGAGGAAGGAAGAGAGAGAGGAGGAAAGAAGAGGAAGGAAGGGAGGGAGGAGGAAAGGAGAGAAAGACGAGGAAGGAAGAGGAGGAAGAAGGGAAAGAAAGAAGAGGAAGGAAGGGAAGGAGGAGGAATGGAGAGGAAGGAAGGGAGGGATGAGGAAAGGAGAGAAAGAAGAAGGAAGGGAGGGAGGGAAGAAAATAGGGGTGCCTTTGAGGGAAGGAGAGGAAGGAAGGGAGGGAGGAAGGAGGAAAGGAGAGGAAGAATAGGAAGGAAGGGAAGGATGAGGAAAGGAGAGGAAGAAAAGGAAGGGAGGGAGGAGAGAAGGAGAGGAAGGAAGAGAGAGAGGAGGAAAGAAGAGGAAGGAAGGGAGGGAGGAGGAAAGGAGAGAAAGACGAGGAAGGAAGAGGAGGAAGAAGGGAAAGAAAGAAGAGGAAGGGAAGGAGGATGAATGGAGAGGAAGGAAGGGAGGGAGGAGGAAAGGAGAGAAAGAAGAGAGAAGGAAGGGAGGGAAGAAAATAGGGGTGCCTTTGAGAGGTCTATGAAGTGTGTGTGATTGAGTAGAGGAAGAGGAAGAGGGAAGAGAAGGAGGTGGAAGAAGAGGAAGAGGAGGAGGAGGAAAAAGGAAGAGAAGGAGGAGGATGAAGAGGAAGGGGGAAGAAGAGGAGGAGGAGGAAGAAGAAGAGAGAAGAGGACAGGAAGAGGGAAGAGGAGGAGGAGGAGAGGAGTGGGGAACAGAGAGAGAGAGAGAGAGAGAGAGAGTGGAAAGCGAGAAATGAAATAGTGAAAAGACCGTAGGAAGAGTGAGAAAATGGATGAGAGAGAGAGAGAGAGAGAGAGAGAGAGAGAGAGAGAGAGGATAAAAGTGGAACTAGGAAGAGGTTGAGTATGAGGAGAGATGGAGAGATAAGGGAGGAGGAATTGGAGAGAGAGAGAGAGAGGAAGAGGGAGAGGTCAACAAAATTCACAACACCAAAATGCTACATTGCTCTGTGTGTGTGTGTTTGTGTGTGCGTGCTTCTCATGTCACCACTTTAGCACCAATACCCTCCGTCCATACTGAGTCCACACCAGGCTTTTCTCACTTACTGCCGGTATGATGGTGTTAAGGGCGGTATTTTTTTTTATTACAAGTCACTGGTGTTGTTGAAATGAAATAATTTGGTCTCTGCCTCTGTGGCATCGATCTACCGTCCGTCTGCACAACCTATCATTCGTCTAACCACTTGGGGGAGGGGGAGGTGGAGGGGGAGGACGTGTAAATACAGCTTTAAGTCCTTCCCTCCCTACACCACCATGACCCCATCCCTCCCCCCCCTCTCTCTCTCTCTCTCTCTCTCTCTCTCTCATCCGTATGTGTTACCCCGTCCTCTTTCACCCCTTTCTCTGTCTGTCTGTCTGTCTGTCTGTCTGTCTCTCTCTCTCTCTCTCTCTCTCTCTCTCTCTCTCATCCTCGCACTCAATATAATCATTCTCACCCCACTCTTTTTTTATCCACTCTCTAATGCTTCGTAATTCTCTCTCTCTCTCTCTCTCTCTCTCTCTCTCTCTCTCTCTCTCTCTCCCTCTCCCTCCCTTCCTTACGTCTCACCTCTGCCTCTCCCCCCCCCTCTCTCTCTCACTTTTTCTTTCTCCTCCCTCCTCTCTCTCATTACTTTCTTTCTCACCCCCTCTCACTCTCTTTCTCACCCCCTCTCACTCTCTTTCTCACGCCCTCTCACTCACTTTCTCACCCCCTCTCACTCTCTTTCTCACCCCCTCTCACTCACTATTCCCCTCTTCCCCCTCTTACTCTCCCTCTTACTCATTTCTCCTTCCTCTCTCTCTCTCTCTCTCTCTATCTATCTATCTATCTTGCTCGCTCGCTCGCTCGCACCCACGCTCATTTGCAAATTCATTCAACCACTTAAGCAGAACGTACGTCTCTCTCTCTCTCTCTCTCTCTCTCTCTCTCTCTCTCTCTCTCTCTCTCTCTCTCTCTGTCTCTCTCTCTCTCTGTCTCTCTCTCTCTCTCTCTCTCTCTCTCTCTCTCTCTCTCTCTCTCTCTCGTGCATTCCTTCTTATTGCTTAGTAAAAATTCATACGAGAGAGAGAGAGAGAGAGAGAGAGAGAGAGAGAGAGAGAGAGAGAGAGAGAGAGAGAACAAAGACAAGGATGAGAGGAAGGAAACTTATGAGGCTGAAGAGGAGAGAGAGAGAGAGAGAGAGAGAGGAGAAATCGGTGGAAGTAAAGAAAGTTATTTGAATGGAAAAGAGGATAAATGAGAGAGAAAACTGGTTTATTTCTCTCTCTCTCTCTCTCTCATTGTTGTGTTAATGGCATCTCGTTCAGGTATATTTTTGTCCATTTCTCTCTCTCTCTTTCTCTCCCTTCCTTCTCTCTCTCTCTCCCCTTCTCTCACATTTTTCTTTCTCTTCCCTCCCTTCTCTTATTTCTTCTCTCTCTCTCTCTCTCTCTCTCTCTCTCTCCCCCTTCCTTCTCTCACATTTTCTTTCTCTTCCCTCTCTTCTCTTCTTATTTCGTCTCTTTTTTCTCTTTCCATCTCCTCTTCTTGTCGTATTCTCTCTCTCTCTCTCCTTGTTTGAGTGAGAGAGAGTTTGTGTGTGTGTGTGTGTGTGTGTGTGTGTGTGTGTGTGTGTGTGTGTGTGTGTGTGTGAGAGAGAGAGAGAGAGAGAGGCGCTACCATCTTCATCCATCTTCCATACTTCACTTCTCTTTCCCTCCACTCTTCCTCCCTTCCTCCCTCCTTTCTTTCTTTCTTTCTCACTTCCATCCTTGTCTCTTTCTATTTCCCTCCACTCTCTCTCCCTCCCTCTTTCTTCCATCCTTTCTTCCTTTTTCTTTCTCACTTTCCTTCCATCCATTCTTTCTTTCTCTCTCTCTTTCTTTCCTTCCTTTCTTTCTTTCTTTCCCCTTCTCTGTCTTTTTTCTTCCTTCCTTCCTTCCTTTACTATCCCATTACCTTATCACTTTATCTCTCCCTTCCTTGTGTCCCTCCTTCCTCCTTCATTTCCTTCATCATGCCTTCCTTCCTTCATACCTACCTTTCCCTCTTTCTTTCACTCATTCATTTCACTCCATTTTTCCCTCCTTCCCTCCTTCCTTCACTCACTCATTCATTTCTTCATCCATTCTTCCTTCCTTCCTTCCTTCATTTCTCCATCCATTCTTCCTTCCCTCCTTCTTTGTTTCCCTCTTTCCTTCCTTCCTTCCTTCTTTCCTTCCTTCCCTCCTTCCTTCCTTCCTTCCCTCAGTTTACTTACGTTCTTCTCTCTTTTTCTCTCCAGTTTTTATATTTCCCTTTTTGCAGTCACTTCATTTCCTTCCTCCTCACTCTTCCCCTCTCCTTTCCTCCCTTCCCTCTCTCCCTCCCCCACCATCCCTCCCTTCCTTCTCCCCTCCCCCACCATCCCTCCCTTCCTTCTCCCCTCCCTCCTTCCCTCCCTTCTTCTCTCCCTTCCCCCTCCTTTCCTTCTCCTCTCCTTCCCCCTCCTTTCCTTCTCCTCTCCCACCCCCTCCTTTCCTTCTCCTCTCCCTCCCCCCCTTTCCTCCCTTCCTTCTCTTTCTCATCTTTCTTCCATGCGTTCTTCTCTCCTGCTTCTTCCCTTCCTTCTCCTCCTCTCCTCTTCTCTCCTCCCTCTCCTTCCATCTCTTCCTATCTTCTTTGAGTCTTCCTTCTCCTCTTCTTCATTTCTTCCTCTCTCCGCATCTCATATCCTTTCTTCTTTTCTTTCTCCTCCTCTTCCTTCTTCCCTCCCCTGTTCTTTCCTCCCTTCCTGCACCTCCTCCCCCATCCCTTCCATCCTTCCTTCTTTCTCTTCCTTCTTTCATCCATCTCTCTCTTCTCTCCTTATGCATTCAGATTTTTTTTTCTCTCTCTTTCTTAACTTTTATGTATCCTTCCTCTTCCTTCCTTCCTTCCATCCTTCCTCTCATCCTTCCTTCCTTCCTTCCTCTCATCCTTCCTTCCTTCCTTCCTCTCATCCTCTCATCCTTCCTTCCTTCCTTCCTTCCTCTCATCCTTCCTTCCTTCCTTCCTTCGTTTCCTTCTGATTCTCCTTTTTATTCAGTATACACAGTCATCATTTTTTATTTATTGTGTCCTCCTCCTCCTCCTCCTCCATTTTCGTCCATCCTTCTCCCTTCTTTCTCCTTCCCTCTTACCTTCTTTCTCTCCTTCCTCCAACTTTCCTCCCTCCTCCCCCCCATTTCCCTCCTTTCCTCCATGCCTCCCTCTCCTCTGGCATCTGATTTCCTCTTTTGATTATTCTAGAAAAGATTTAAATGGAAAGGAAGGGAAGGAGGGAGGGATGGGGAGGCGTGGAAGGAAGGGAGGAGAGAGGGAGGGGGAGGCGTGGAAGGAAGGGAGGAGAGAGGGAGGGAGGAAGGGGGAGGAGTGGAAGGAAGGGAGAGAGGGATAGGGAGGGGGAGGCGTGAAAGGAAGGGAGGAGAGAGGGAGAAAGGAAGGGAAGGAAGGAGGGAAGTGGGAGGGGTATGGGAAGGAGGAGGAGGAGAGTGGATGGAAGGAAAGAAGGAAGGAAGAGAAGGGGAGGGGCAGAGTGGAAGGAAGGAAGGAGGGAAGGAAGGAAGGAAGGGGGGAGGAGAGAGTGGTTGGAAGGAAGGAAGAGAAGAAGGGGAGGGGGAGGGAGAGGGGAGAGTGAAAGGAAGGAAAGAAGGAAGGGGGGAGGGAAAGAAGGAAGGTAGGATGGAAAAAAGGAAGAAGGGAAGGAAAGGAAAACGAAAGGAAGGAGGGAGGGAGAGAGAGAGAGAGAGAGGAGGAGGAGGAATTTATAAGGACTGTAAAGAGGAAACAAAGGAAGGAAGGAAGGAAGACTCGAAGGAAAGAAGGAAGAAAATGAAGGAAATATAAAGAAATGAGAAAGAAAAGGAAAAAGGAGGGAAGGAGACAAAAAATTAATATATGGAAATTAAAGGAAGAAAAAGGAGGAGGAGGAGGTGGATAAGGAAGAGGAAGAGGAGGAGGAGGAGGAAGAGGAAGAGATTTGTGTTTGTTTTATCATCACATCATTCTCACTCCATCATCATCTCCTCTTCCGTCTCTCTCTCTCTCTCTCTCTCTCTCTCTCTCTCTCTCTCTCTCTCTCTCTCTCACACACACACACACACACACACACACACACACACACACACACACACACACACACACACACACACACACACACACACACAAAGGAAAGGAGGCAGAGAAAGAGAGAGAGAGAAAGGGGGGGGAGAGAAAGTAATAACAATCACCAAAACTGATGGAGAGGGTCATAAGGGAGAGAGAGAGAGAGAGAGAGAAATTTAGGTACCAGAACTGTATAAAGAACCCGAGAGAGAGAGAGAGAGAGAGAGAGAGACAGAGAGAGAGAGAGAGAGAGAGAGAGAGAGAGAGAGAGAGAGAGAGAGAGAAAGAAATTTAGGTACCAGAACTGTATAAAGAACCCGAGAGAGAGAGAGAGAGAGAGAATTTTAGGTACCAGAACTGTATAAAGAGTCAGAGAGAGAGGGAGAGAGAGAGACTAAACAAACCTATAATTTTAAAGATAGTCCAGATTAATGAGATAAAAATGAGAGAGAGAAAGAGAGAGAGAGAGACATAACAAAGCTATAATTATAAAGATAGTCTAGATTAATGAGATAAGAATTACAGGGTAAGGAATGATAATGATGTAATTAGTAGAAAGGGAAGGATAATTGGAGGAAGAAGAAGAGGAGGACGGGGAGGAAGGAGAAGAAGAAGAAGAAGAGGAGGAGGAGGAAGAAGGAGAAGAAGAAGAGGAGGACGAGGAAGAAGGAGAAGAAGAAGAGGAGGAGGAGGAAGTAGAAAAAGAAGAAGAGGAGGAGGAAGTAGAAATAGGAGAAGAGGAGGAGGAAGTAGAAATAGGAGAAGAGGAGGAGGAAGTAGAAATAGGAGAAGAGGAGGAGGAAGTAGAAGAACAAAAGGAGGAGGAGGAGGAGGAAGAGGGAAGTGAAAGGGGGAGATGGCAGGAAGAGAGACGAGGTGAGAGTAAGAAGGAAGGGGAAGAGGAGGAGGAGGAGGAGGAAGAAGGAAGGGAAAGGCTAAGAAGAGAGGAGAAAGAGGAGGTGAAAGAAGGAAGAGGAGGAGGAAGAGGGAAGGACAGAGAAGAGGGAAAGAGGAAGAGGATAAGTAGAGAGGAAAGGAAAGGAAAAGAGGAGGAGGAGCTACATGAGAAAGAATCCATGAAAGTTAGATATGAGAGAGAGAGAGAGAGAGAGA
This sequence comes from Coenobita brevimanus, assembly GCF_032717465.1. Classification (NCBI taxonomy): domain Eukaryota; kingdom Metazoa; phylum Arthropoda; class Malacostraca; order Decapoda; family Coenobitidae; genus Coenobita; species Coenobita brevimanus. The sequence goes on from NC_136995.1 coordinate 3,029,222, forward strand.
GAGAGAGAGAGACTATGGGGGCTGGAAAGACAAAGAAATCAAGGAACAAAAAAGAAAGAAAATAAGAAGGAATGAACGTGTAAAAGGAAGGAAAGAAGGAAGGAAGGAGGAGAAGGGAGGGAAGGAAAGAAGGAAAGGAAGGGAGGGAGATAGAAGATAGGGAAGGAACGAAGAGAGAAGGAAGGAAGGAAGGAAAGAAAAAAGACAAGAAGACGGAGAGAGGGAAGAAAGAAGGCAGAAAGGAAGAAGTGAGGGAGTGAAGGAAGGAAAGAAGGCAGGAAGGAAGAAGTGAGGGAGTGAAGGAAGGAAAGAAGGCAGGAAGGAAGAAGTGAGGGAGTGAAGGAAGGAAAGAAGGCAGGAAGGAAGAAGTGAGGGAGTGAAGGAAGGAAAGAAGGCAGGAAGGAAGAAGTGAGGGAGTGAAGGAAGGAAAGAAAGCAGGAAGGAAGAAGTGAGGGAGTGAAGGAAGGAAAGAAGGCAGGAAGGAAGAAGTGAGGGAGTGAAGGAAGGAAAGAAGGCAGGAAGGAAGAAGTGAGGGAGTGAAGGAAGGAAAGAAGGCAGGAAGGAAGAAGAGAGGGAAGGAAGGAAGAACGAAGAGAAGAGAGGGAAGGAAGGAAGAACGAAGAGAAGAGAGGGAAGGAAGGAGGGAAGGGAAGAGAGGGAGGGAAGGAAGGAAGGACTAAATAAGTAAAAGGAATATTACGTATAGAGGAAGGAAGGAAGGATGAGAAATGAAGGGAAGAAGAGAACGTGAGAAATGAAGGATGAAGGAAAGGAAGGAG
>NC_136995.1:3040000-3042500 GCF_032717465.1 Coenobita brevimanus
ATAAAACTGATAATGATGATGAGGAGGAGGAAGAGGACGAGGTTAATGATGATGATGAGGAGGAAAATGATGATGATGATGATGATGATGATGAGGAGGATAATGATGACGATGATGATGATGATGATGTTCGAGGAGAGAGAGAGAGAGAGAGAGAGAGAGAGAGAGAGAGAGAGAGCGAGCCTTCTTCGTGGTCACCCTGCATAAATTCCTACGATTGGTTATTTCCTGATTTGTTTGTATATTAGTGGAGTGTGGTTGTGTGGTGGTAGTGTGGTAGTGGTTGTGGTGGTGTGGAGGTTGTGGTTGTGTGGTTGTGGTAGCTGTGATGGTGCTAATGTTGGTTGTGGTACTGGTGGTGGTAGTTGTGGTTGTGGTTGTTTTGGTGATGTGGTTGAGAGAGAGAGAGAGTTAGGTAACTTGGCCTACTATTTCACAAGGTCGTCTACTACCTCCCCCCCCTTCTCTTCTCCTCCCCCTCCTCTCTCCTCCCCCTCCTCTCTCCTCCTCCCCCTCCTCTCTCCACCCCTCACCTATTTCCCCCTCCTTCCCTCACTTCCCCTCCCCTCACCTACTTCCCCCTCCTCCCCTTACCCACTTCCCCTCCCCACCCCTTCCCTACTTCCCCCTTCTCCCCTCCCCTCGCCCACATTCCTCCCCTCCCCTTTCATTTTCTGTCTCCATCCTCCTCCTCCTCCTCCTCCTCCTCCTTCTTTGCCAGGTGAAAGAACGGAGAGGAAGGGAGAGGGGGAGGAGGGAGAACGAGAGGGAGGGAGAGGGGGAGGAGAAGGGAGGGAGGGGAGAGAGGTAAGAGAAGGAGCTTAAGGAGAGAGAGAGAGGCGGGGGGGGGGGAAATTTGGATGTGGCCCAATTCTGGTATTGACACTACGCAAGGGGGGCGTATGCGGAGGGGGGGTGAGGGGAGGAAAGGAGGAGGAGGAGGAAGGATAAGAGAGAGAGAGGGGGGGAGGAGGAGGAAGGATGAGATAGAGGAGGGGGAGGAGGAAGAGGAGAAAGAATAAGAGAGAGAGAGGGGGGGAGGAGGAGGAGGAAGGATGAGATAGAGGAGGGGGAGGAGGAAGAGAAGGAGAAAGAATAAGAGAGAGAGGGGAGAGGAGGAGGAGGAGGAGGAGGAAGGATGAGATAGAGGGGGGAGGAGGAAGGAAAGGAGGAGGAGGAGGAGGAGGAGAAGGATAGGATAGGAGAGAGAGAGGCAGGGAGAGGAGGAAGATAAAGGAGAGATTAAGAGAGGAAAGAGGAGGAGGAGGAGGAGGAGGAAGATAGAAGTGAGAGGAGGAGGAGGAGGAGGAATGTGGGAAGAGAGAGGAGTGGAGGGGAGATAGAAGGGGAAGAGGTGGAGGAGGATTTAGAGTGGGGGAGAGAGAGGGGGAGAAGGGAGAGGAAACTTTGAAGGTGGGGAGGAGACAAAGGAGTTATTAGGACAAGTAGTGCCTGAAATGGTTTTACGACCCAGATAGGGAGGGGTTAAGAGTGGAGGGAAAGGGAGAGTGGAAGGATAATGATATAGTATGAGAGAGAGAGAGAGAGAGAGAGAGAGAGAGAGAGAGAGAGCGGAAATGGGGAAAAATGATAAAGTGCGAGATAGTTTAGGAAATGGAGGTTGTGTGTGTGTGTGTGTGTGTGTGTGTGTGTGTGTGTGTGTGTGTGTGTGTGTGTGTAGAGAGAGAGAGAGAGAGAGAGAGAGAGAGGAACGTACAGGTAGGAGGAATGGGAGGGGAGTAAAACGTAGGAGGGAGGGGAGGGGAGGGGAGGGGGAGGGAGTGAGTAAGGTCAGGGGAGGAGAATGGAAGGTACAGTTTAGTCAGAGGTACCCACGTAAACACCTCTCTCTCTCTCTCTCTCTCTCTCTCTCTCTCTCTCTCTCTCTCTCTCTCTCTCTCTCACACACACACACACACACACACACACACACACCTGTCTCTCCAATTAGTGAATAACAAGTGCATAGCCAGTGAAGAGCGTCCAGTTTCATATATTAGTGGACAGTGACTATTATATATCAATCTGAGTGAACGATGTGTAGTGAAAAACATGAAAAATTATGAAAAAATCAATGTACAGTGATTTGTAAAAGAAAATCATGTATAATAGTGAATAACTGAAGGGTTGGTTTGACTAGTAACCAAGGAGACTCACTGCTATTCAGTTGATGGCCTGGTGTTGTCAGATTGGAGGCTTGATTTGACTAGTAACCAAGGAGACTCATTGTTATTCAGTTGATGGCCAGGTGTAGTCAGATCGGAGGCTTGATTTGACTAGTAACCAAGGAGACTCATTCCAAGTGTCTGATTGGAGGCTTGATTTGACTAGTAACCAAGGAGACTCATTCCAAGTGTCTGATTGGGGGCTTGATTTGACTAGTAACCAAGGAGACTCATTCCAAGTGTCTGATTGGGGGCTTGATTTGACTAGTAACCAAGGAGACTCATTCCAAGTGTCTGATTGGAGGCTTGATTTGACTAGTAACCAAGGAGACGGT
>NC_136995.1:3045000-3047500 GCF_032717465.1 Coenobita brevimanus
AGTGGTAATGGTGTTGGTAGTCATGAAGAAGTGCTGTGGAAAGAAAATACCTTTTTTTTTTTTGTTAGCTTTGTAAAATAAATTGTGTGTGTGTGTGTGTGTGTGTGTATGTGTGTGTGTGTGTGTGTGTGTGTGTGTGTATGTGTGTGTGTGTGTGTGTGTTTGTGTGTGTGTGTTTAATTTTAGCGTGCATGCTTTTGAGATAGACAAACAGATAGACAGATAGATAGATAGATAGAGAGAGAGAGAAATTAATATATACTCGTATGGTGTATTTTTGTGGGGGTGATGGTGGTAGGGGTAAGGCAGGGGTGGAGGGGTGAGGCCGGGGTGTAGGGGTGAGGAGGGGTGAGGCAGGGGTGTAGGGGTGAGGCAGGGATGGAGGGGTGAGGGAGAGGCAAGGAGGGGTGAGGGAGAGACAGGGAGGGGTGAGGGAGAGACGGGGAAGGTTGATGTAGGTTTGGAGGGGTTAGGCAGGGGCGGAGGGGTGAGGCAGACAGGGAGGGGTGAGGCAGGGTGAAGGGGTGAGGGAGAATCAAGGAAGGTTAAGGTAGGTTTGGAGGGGTGGAGGGGTGAGGCAGGGTGGAGGGGTGAGGCAGGGCGTGGTGTCCCCTTTAAATACACAGCATTTAAAGACGAGTAGGGGTGAGGCTGCTAGCACGTGTGTTCCTGCCTCTTCCTGCCTCACCCCTCCTGCCTTACCTTGCCTTTTGTATCGAGAGAGAGAGAGAGAGAGAGAGAGAGAGAGAGAGAGAGAGAGAGGTCTAAAACAAGAAATCAACTCAAAGGAAAAGAGGATGGAATTGTATGTGTCTGAGGAGGAGGAAGAAGAAGAACAAGAGGAGGAGGAGGAGAGGGGAGGAAGGAGGAGGAGGGGAAGGAAGAGTATTATTATTGAGAAGAGTATTATTATTATTATTATTATTATTATTATTATTAAAAAGGAGGGGGAGGAGGAGGAGGAAGAGTGTTATTATTATTATTATTATTATTATTGAGGGGAAGAGTATTATTATTATTATTATTTATTATTATTATTAAAAAGGAAAGAATGCTCGTATTAACCCTTTCAGTACGATGTCTTTTTTCATTTCCACCTGACGAGTATATATACATATATATATATATATATATATATATATATATATATATATATATATATTTTATGACTTTTTCGATTTTCTCTAAGGCGGGCAGGGGAGTAGATAGACCCTTCATTTTATCTATTGAATATTTCTTTGGCCCTTGTTGTTGTTGTTGTTGTTGTTGTTGTTCTTCTTCTTCTTCCTCTTCTTCTTCTTCCTCCCCCTCCTCCTCCTCCTCCTCCTCCTCATTGTCTGTCTCCCTCCCTCCCTTCCCTCCCCCTCCCCTCTCCCATTCCCCCTTCCCTCATTCCCCCTCCCCATCTCTCCCTTCCCCCTCCCCATTTCTCTCCCTTTCCCCCATACCTTCTTCCCCCTTCCCCTCCCCCTCCTCCCTTTACCTCCTTCCCCCTCCCCCTCCTCCCTTTACTTCCTTCCCCCTCCCCCTCCTCCCTTTACCTCCTTCCCCCTCCCCCTCCTCCCTTTACCTCCTTCCCCCTCCCCCTCCTCCCTTTCCCCCCCCTTCACCTCCATCCCCCTTTCTCTCCCTTCCCCCTCCCTCTCCCTCTCTCCCCTCCCTGTCTTTCCCCCACCCCCTCCCTCCCCCTACTTCTCTCTCTCTCTCCCTCCCTCCCTCCTCCCCTCTCTCCCCCTACTTCTCTCCCTCCCTCCTTCCCTCCCAATTCTGTTATCTCTATCAGTAAAACAGATAGAGAGACTGATAAGGAGAGGGAGTGAATCAGTTCGTCACACAGTTTAACAGGCGACTTGGTTATTGACAGAGTTACGTGTTTTGGTCGGTTAAGGCTAGGTCAAGAGAGACCTAGGGTTAAGGAATCTCCCTGACACCTTTACCCAAGCGATTTATTTTGCACGTAACACCCCCTTTGCTGTCCTATTCTGTTACGTAATTCCTTCCACTATCGCCATGCTCTGAAAAAATAACGTACACAAGGATATTAAAACCACCCGTATCTAAAAACAAATCGCTAAGGAAGAGGTGTTAGGGAGCCCTCTAAACCCACGAGAATACAGGCTGGACGAATTCTTGTTAAGCAGACTTGCCCATTTTAAGCAAGAATGTAGCGGTTTATGTGAGCTTTGTGGAGAGTGATAGAAAATAGATAAAAAGAGATAAATTCGTCAGCTGGTAGATAGGTAAAATAGATAGAGGTAGATAGATTCGTCAGCTGGTAGATAGAACGAAATGGTTAATGGTTGTGTTCGTTGTGATTTTTGGCGGGAAGTTTGGACCGTCACTTTCGGAAGGTCAGTAGATTTTTTTGTAATCGCTTATAAATTCAAAAATATAATTGCTGATAAAAATAAATGTAATCGAGTGGAGCATCAGTATTTGATTTTATTTATTTATTTATTTATTTTTTGGTAATCACTCAAACTCAGAAATATAATTGACT
>NC_136995.1:3052500-3160000 GCF_032717465.1 Coenobita brevimanus
TCAGTGTATTCCTCCTAACACTTCCTATCACATCCACATCCACACCACAGCACTCCTTTATATCTTCATTTGTCAGCCTGTCTCTCCATGTAACTCCACAGGCTCCTCTTAAATAACTCATTTCCACTGCTCTTACTCTTGACTTGTTCCTTTCCAACAATGTCCAAGCTTCACTTCCATACGTTAGAGTTGGTATTACAATACTGTCATGTAGTAACTTTTTCACTTGCATGCTCACTTCCCTGTTTCTTATCACTGCTTTCAGGGAACCAGCAACCTTTCTTCCCTGCTGTATCCTTTCAAGCACTTCACCCTCCAAACCTCCATCCTTACTCATCACACTACCCAAGTACTTAAACGTACTCACATTTTCCAATTCCTCACCATCCAACCTCGATGTACATTCACTGATTTCACCTCTCTCAAAGACCATCACTTTACTCTTCCCTACATTCACCTTTAGATTCCGTTTCTTACACACTCTCTCAAACTCATCCACCAAGCCTTGCAGCTCCCCTTTGTCTTCACTCAACAACACAGTATCATCTGCAAACAACAGTACAGGGAGTTTCCAAACACTACCCTTTCTCACTAGGGCCACTCCAACATCCAATACCCTACCTTGTACCTCTTTTATTACCCCATCCATGTACAGATTGAACAACCATGGAGACATGACACATCCCTGTTTCAACCCAACCTTCAGAGGGAAAAATTCACTCAGTTCACCATCCACATGCACTGCAGCCTTAGCACCATCATACATACTCTTCACAGCATTCAACAACTTCCCATCTACTCCATATATTCTTAATACTTTCCACAATCCTTGTCCATCCACCCTGTCATATGCTTTCTCCAAATCCATGAAAGCTGCATACAACTTCTTTCCCTTCTCTACTTTTCCACTAAAGATCTAAGAATGAATGTCTGATCTACACAACCTCTTCCCTTCCTAAAGCCTCCCTGTTCTTCTCCAACTAATTCCTCTGTTATTTCCCTAACTCTGTCAATAAGTATTCTACCATACACTTTTCCTATTATACTAAGAAAACAAATGCCCCTATGATTACCACACACTTCTTTTTCCCCTTTTCCTTTGTACAAGGGAATAATTATACAACTAGGTAAATACACAACCCTACCTCTGCCTTGCCTGCCTATCTACCTACTTACCTACCTGCTTTTTTTTCTCTCTTTCTCTCAAGTTCCTGGTCCTACCCAGCTCCATTTGTAGGTGGGAAAAAGTCATGATGATGATGATGATGCGTGAGCCTAATAAGTTGCAATATATATGTCTTCTGTGTGGTCTTGCATGTCTACAGCATTTCCTGCTATGTTCCTTGTTATTCTCCAGTACTAGTCAACAGATAGAGTTACTGTTTTCTGTCTCAAGCCACCTGCTTGGGCATTACCCTTCATTTCCCTGTATGCTCCCACTTAGGGCTGTATTTCAAGTGGCATAAGCAGGGTTTGTAGCACCGCTCCATAGGAAATTAGTTTGCATGGTACACCTGAACATTCTATTTCACACTGTTTATTTTGTTTTAATATTAGAAAGTTTGCATCAGTAGCAAGTAAAAGGATATTGAGGATGTTAGAGAGGTGGCCTGCTGTCCCAATGGCTCAGGTTCAAATCCTTGCTGGAGCAGGAAACAGTTAAAGGATTTGCATTTCATTAAACAGACTTTACTGATCTACTGTAAGACTGACATGTAAAAACTCTCCCACTAATAGCACTATGCCAATCCCCTATGGCTGGATGAATCACTCTTTACCGAACCTGTTTGTTAAATATCTTCTTCGTCTACAAGTGTGGGTTTTATTTACCGTCTTACAATCCCCTATGAGACAACCCTAGCATGTATGCAGTATGGACATAGGGTGTTAGTGCTGAAGTGGTGACATGTGCCAGTCTATGTTATGTAGGAGGATGGCTGAGTTTCAGGGTATGGACTACTGTATTAAGCCTGTGGCCAGAGTTGTACATAAAAAAATAAAAAAAATGAATAAACTGCTGAGGATGTGGTGTTAGAGTCACCAAAGTCACCTACAATACAGACCATACTTTCACTTATCCTTACTCTCACTTATTTACAGGAGGTGGTGCCGTCCTCGGGCGTGTCAAATGGATCAGGTGAGCTAGTGGAAACATTAAGGGATGGAGGGGGTGCAGGTGGTGATGAGGGGGACGACCACACCAGCACCACCCCACTTGGCCAGAGAACCAGAGAAGTCCGGGAGCACACCATAGCCAAGATACAGAAGACCAAGGACCTGATTAGGGAGGAGCAGAATCTGAGAGATGGTGAGTCACTCCATCGTATCTGCACCATAGGACTTTTTGTTTTTTTTTTAGGACTTTTTGTTCTTTTCTTCACTTCTCTCAGTATGTCACCTTCTGACTTGCATTACCACTCTGATATTTCATTAGGCCCTATGCCAAATCTCATGCAGCACACCATTCGCAGTTCTGTCGCTTAGTGAGACCCTACTCTTCCACATACATACACACATAGATCATCTAATTCTGTGTTGCCTCATGAGGAGCGTAGGAGCCCGGGGCTAGGCTGGTTGGTCCTGACATTTAAGATGAGAGTGGCCAGCCTCACTCATCCCTTAGTGGCATTATGTGAGCAATAAACCCCAACCACCCTTTGGATATAAACTGACACTGGCATAATCTGGTTGGAGTGCCTTAATTACCCACTAAAACCTCCAGGCACCATAGTTTGGGTATATGGTTACCACCCAGCATAGTAAATGGTTTCCTGGTGAACAGGAAACCGTTTGGGATGTCATTCAGTGTAGAACCACCCATAGACAGAAGAAAGAAGGAAAGAATGAACATCTCAACATTTTCTCTCATTGCCATACAACATAACACTTCTCATACATGTTTTGTATAGATTTCCCATGGTATAAAGGAGAACCCCATCATGGTTAGGAGAAGCACAGTTCATTAAATCTCTTCCACTCATTTCTCAGTCTAGCAGTGAAAGTAGCTCCAGTTCCTCCTCCTGCACTCAACACATTCTGTAGATAACAAAACTCCATCACACATTCTAAGAGGCTGTCTTCTCATTTGACACTTTTCAGTTTACTGTTGACAGTTCAAATGCCCCTGCATACCACACACTGAAAATTTGTCACAGCTTCTATTCTACCTGTAACACTTGTGCTGGAGAGGGATGCCTTCGTGTGGTGGCACTGATGTAACTGGGTAGCTCTACTGCTTGATTATATGAGTTTCCCTCAACTACTTCCCTATCCCCCTAAAAGGAGGATGGCGGACTACAAAACGAGTGGACCTTCAGCCTTCACTCCACTGAGTTCATGTTCACTTGAGCCAGGGGTTGAGACTATTACTGCTACTACTACTACTACTACTGCTATAACCACCATCAACAAACTCAACCCTAAATACAGAAAATCACAATATTCCTGTACTTGATTTTGATTCCCCTGAAATACCTCCTTTCATGATTCACACCAGATATATACAAGCTGTATTACAGAATCTCACAGCAGGCAAAGCTACTGGTCCAGATGAAATTCCTTCAGTAGTACTTAAAAATTGCTCCTCAGTGTTGGCTCCTGTAATAGCAAAATTTTTCCGCTTATGCATCCGTACCTCAAGTTTTCCAGCATTTTGGAAAGAAGCAAATATCCTTCCTGTTCCTAAAAAGGGGACAACTTCTGACCCATCAAACTATAGCCGGACAACTTCTGACCCATCAAACTATAGCCAGTTGCAATAACTTCTGTTCTCGGTAAAGTTTTTGAGACACTAATTAAAAAAAACATAGTCAAGCATGTAGAAATCAATAAATTAATCAATGATCGGCAGTATGGATTTAGACAAGAACGTTCAAGTGTAGAGATTTTTTGCCTTCTTACCCATCAGATTAACAAAACAATAGACCAACATGGTGAAACACACACAGTAGCACTTCATATTTCAAATGCATTTGACAGATTATGGCACCAGGCCTTATTGTCTAAGATGTTACACTATGGCCTTGCATCACTGGTTCCTCAGATTTCTTCTTACCTTCATAATAGAAAAATACGGGTCATGGTAGATGGAATTTATTCTCAGTTTCATTCCATAAATGCTGGCATACCCCAGGGATCAGTTTTGGTGCCAACCCTCTTTCTCGTTCATATCAGTGACCTCCTATCTGTCACTCACAACCCAATACACTCTTATGCTGATGACTTGACTCTTCATAGTTCTTACACATTTAGAACCTCCTCTACACAGGTTGATATTGTAAGTTCTCAAATAAACACTGCAATTTCTCTGAACCAGGACCTCTCAAATATTAATCAATAGGGACAAAAAAATCTGGTCTCATTTAATGCTCAGAAAACTAAATACATTAATTTCTCCAACAGAAAGAATCCCTCAGACTCTCACATAATTTGAAATGATATCAATATTCCCATATCCACTACAATTGATATCCTAGGTGTTACTCTAAACCCCAACCTAATCTGGACAGCTTTTGTTAAATCCCTTGCTAAAAATGCTTCTAAAAAATGGGGACTTATGTACAGAATTCGTGAGTTCTTCACTGACCAACAGATGGCCACAATATACAAAAGTCATGTGCGTTCTCAAATCCAACACTGTTCACCTCTGTGGAGTGGATGTGGAGCGGTTGCACTGAAGCAGTTGGACAAAATACAAAATAAAGCCATTAGATTAATCAGTAATCCTGCCATTATGCAGGACCTTCCTCCATTATCAGTACGTAGAGATGTTGCTTCTTTAGCATTATTTTATCGATATTTTTACCGGAAGTACTCTGACGAGCTAGCTTCAATTATGCCTCCCCTTCACATTTTCTCCCGAAATACTCGGGCAGCTGGGAGCGCCCATGAACTCACACTGTCTCCCCTGCAGTGCAGAACCTCTACTTATCAAAATTCATTTATCCCCAGAACTACTACTACTCTGGAATTCACTTCCTGGGAGTTGCTTCCCACAGACATTTAACCCACTTGAATTTAAATCCAATTGTTATAAGTATTTTATGAATGGAGGATTCTCTTAGGTACATGGACTTATTTTTTTTCCATTTGTTTTTTCTTTCTCCATTTGAATTAATTATTAAGAAAAAAAAAAAAAAAATCTGTAACAGCATTGCATCTTCTATGGACCCATGTGTAACAAGTTGTACACAGCATAGAATTCCTCCCAAACTCTCTTTCTACATACAGCACAGGGCTATGCAATCAACCCACAGCATTACCTCCCTCATTCCTGCTGACCATGGCCCTTGTTTTACCACCATTAACTCCTTCAGTTTGATTACATTTTATTTGATTGTTGCTGTGTTCAGACTGTTTTTAGAAATGTAAAGTATCTTTACAACTGGAGGAGTTAGATTATATCCTTCATAAACTCCTTCACTACCAGAATCTCTCCCTGAAACTGAATCAGGTCATTTGAGGATGTCAAGACTTAAACTTCAGTACATCGTCAGATTCAAGGTGTTTACTTTCATTTCCTTTGCTTCCATCTGATTCTCCACTTCCTGAACTTCTCTTTGGCCTCCTCCATTCTTGAAGCAACCAAAACTAAATCATTTGGACATGAATCTGATAGATTGCAGGAAATTGGCCACCGCAGCAGGGTGTTTCTAGAGATCTTTTTGTTGAGGATTTGCTGTAGGATTTGTCTTGTTTTGAAAGTGAGATGCATGATGATGATGATGGTAAAGATGAAGTTTAAGATGATGATGATGATGATGATGATGATAATGAGTAAACATAAGCTACAGCATCATCTTAACCCAAAATTTCCCACAGAAAATGTAAATGAATACTTAAAACTCGCGGCCAACGCGGACCGCCAGCAGATGCCTCGGATAAAGGCCGTGTTTGAGAAGAAGAACCAGAAGTCAGCAGCGTTGATTCAGCAGCTCCAGAAGAAATTGGAGAACTACCAGCGGCGCCTGCGAGAGATTGACACTCACGGGGTCAACACAGCTCATCGACAGCCCAAGGAAGTGCTCAGGGATGTGGGACAGGGACTTAAGTGAGTACAAAGCCATTTATTTTACGATATACGGGAACCGTTTTATTTTTTTCAGTATGTAATTTATATATACAGTATATTTTTGTGGATAACTGGTGGTCTGGTGGTTAAAGTATTCTAGTTTGTGTAACCCATGAAGATTTACATTGGAGGGATTGTTGGGGTTTATTACAAACACAGTGCCACTGAGGCAATAGCAAATGGTACAGTATTACTCGCCATAAATGTGTGAATTAACTACCCTAGCCTTTGGCCCCTACTATCCAGATGGAATAGTAAAGAATTTATTTATTTATTTATTTTGTATTAAGTGTTCTGGGCTGTGTTCTCATAGGAAGACCCAGCAGTTCTTTTAGATGCACACATACCTGCACCTGTGACCTCTTGGGTACTTACACTTATAGTCTATCTTGAATATTGTGCATGGGAGGGCTGTCACATTCAGTACTGGTATGATGCTATTAGTGATGGTGTTTTTTTTTTTTTTTTTGCACAGTTGTTTTGATAGTATAATGTCGCACTTGTGTTGGGAGAGGGTTCTCATTTTCAGTTGCACAGTACAACAGGGAAGTATCACACCACTTACCTTATTTGACATTTTGATAAATAGACAACTGCTGCAAATGACTCTTGGCATTTCTTAGTACTTTGCTCGGTTTTCCATAAATTAGGGCAGTCTAAGGTACCAGCTCAGTGGATCCTGTATGAGTACAGTAAACCCTCTATATAATGAACCCTTTTATAGTAAACTTCGGATATAACGACCCACCATTTCCAGAGCGAACTACCGCCGGATATAGTGACCTTTGGTCGCTAAATGCTGTGGAAGTTCGCTCCCTGGCATGGTAAGTGTACTGTAACAGTACTACATTACATTATAGGCATTGTATTTATATGTACAACTTCATACAGGATGGTATTTACTGTACTTGTACTGTATAATTACATAAACCATTGAATTCTCCATGTGAAACTTCATAGAGTAAGTTGTGGTTGCGCACATTGGACCGAACAGCTGCACAGATATAGCCACCTTGGGTCAGTAATCCCTCGGTTAATAACAGCCATCGGATATAGCGAACTTTAGGATATAACGACCCACCCCTCCCCCCAATTAGTTTGTTATATCAAGGGTTTACTGTAACTTGCCTATTTTTGTATCCGTCAAACCCACTGTAGGGGGCATGATACTCTTTCTGTGAGGGCACGTCCACGTGTGTGTTCGATCTAGGGCTGGCAACATGTATTTAATAAGGTAGTGAACAAAGTGCCTGCAGAATGGCAGTATCCACATCATGATAAAGTCTTAGTTGCGTCATATACAGGTCTTCCCCCATATTCATGGGGGTTAGGAGACACACACTCCTGCGAATGAGAGGGATCCGTGAATTTTGGATGCTCCCCCCAGAAAATGCCCGTACAGTAGCAGATTACTTTTGTAAGCCCCTAAAAACCATTTTTAGGCCCTGAAACCAGCATAAAACATCACAGACATATCCTGTGCTACTGTATACAGTACTTTAGTAATAAGGAAGTTGTTAATGGGTATGGTTATAAGAATTTAGGGTAATTATGTTGCTGATGACTGCCACAGACTCCTGTGGCAGTGTGCACAAAGACTTTGTAAACCATTTCTGGGACCTGAAAACAACATAAAATATTACAGATATTTACTGAACTACTGTATAAAAAACTATAATAACAAATAAGTTTTTAATGAGTTTGGTTAGAAGAATTTATGGTAAATTATGTAGCTGGTGACTTCCCAGAAAAATCTGCGAATATGCAAACCCACAAATAGCGATCCGAGAATATGGGGGGAGACCTGTACCCACACGCTGATCACATCATATCTGCGGCCAGTAAGTTCAAAGCATTAGTGAAACATATTTGCATATTGTCTGTATAGCTGCTGCATACCTGTATCCAAACATGTTGCCAGTTGTGTCGACAGCACATGTTCCAGGACATGTGGATGAACCCTTAGGTGTACAGTGGGTAATTACATATGGTAGAGTTATTCCTCACTGAGCCACTTCAGTTTGATGATGTGCAGTAATTCTTCCTTTAACACAATTTCATTTAACACGTTTTTCACAGTAAGGCTGTTCATTAAATCTGGAATACTTTTCATACAGCACAGGAAGTGCTGTCAACGAACATTCTTTAAATTACACATGGACTTTAACATTTAGTACTGTATAGCTACACCAAGTACATCATTGGAGAGAGTTATTTACAGCCTTGAATATGATCTTTTAATATTTTATTAGATATTAATTCATGCTGAAATGTAACCCTCATTTAAAGCAATTGTCTTGTAACAGTAGCATTAAGGAACACACCTACTGTACAGTCTTAAGTGAGGAATTACTGCATTTTCTCTCTTATTTTTATGATCTTCACGATATATTATTCTCATTGAAATAGACTTTTTAAACTGAAGGTAGATATGGTCTTCCTTAGCTTCTTTACCACTAGGGATCTTTTCTAACCTGGGTAAATATAATTTACTAACAGCAAGAATGAAGTAAAAATGGCATCCTTGGGCTGAAGAGGTTAAAGTTTATGATGTGGATGGAGTGTGGTCAATTTACCCACAAGTCAGTTCCCCCCACACTAGGGAGTCGATTGCCCACAAGTTGTTTATCTGCAAGTTGTTTGTCTTCAAGTATGTTACCCCTACTGTGAAGTTATCTTGCCCCTGCCATGGAGTTGGTTTACCCACAGCATTTTGCTCAAACTGTGGAGTTTAATTTCACTAAGCTAAAAAAAATAATTTGTCATTAACTGGATTAGAATACTGTACTGGACTTCCAGACTTAATGGTGACAGTATTAACACTTACGCTCGTTTTCCATATTGACTGATACCAGACAGTTTTATTCAGCTCCTGATACATTTTTTTAGACTGATGGAACTAAATACAGTCATTAGCTTCGTCCCTACAACAGGTCCTTCTTAATAAGTAGAATCATTTGATGGTAACAAAAATTGAATTAATCAGGCTGAAAGGGGTGTTGTAGTTGTGGTCCCAGCTGGATGTGAACCTAGTGAACTTGCAGGTTGAAGTTGTCCGTTTCTAGCAGTCCACCATCGTCCTTTAGGGAGATACAGAGGGAGCTGATATGTTTGTATAACTGGTCAGTGGTGCCATCTAGTAATATCAGTACCACCATATGAAGGTGTCCCCTGCAGCACTAGACTGAATTGTTAATACCAGTACATATTAAAACTTAGGGGTACCTCACCAGAAATTTATGTATAACCAGATGGATGCCTGAAGTGCTAGTGAGATAGGCAGTCCAGTCAGATGTGGCCGTAAAGTGTTTTAGTCTGAGGGATGGTTGGGGTTAATTGCTCACTTAATGCCACTCAAGGGCAATAAACTGGTGTGAGTATCCTAACCCCAGGCCTCCATGTTCCTTCTGAGGTAATGAAGGATAGGGTGGTGAGTGGTTGGGTGTTATGTGCACAGAAATTGTTGTTTCTGCAGTGTTGCCAAACCATGAGAATATTTTGAAGAAAGTAAAGGAGTGTCATGAAGATTGATGAAGTCGAAAGTGAATGTAGATGTATCAGATGAGGTTTATTATAAGAGACATGCAAAAAAAAAGTATATTAAGGATCAAAATAAGTACAGTATTGTAGTACTAAAAGTGCGAGGATAGAGGATGACAGCTGGGTGGAGAAGGTGAGAGACGTGAATGTTGAGGGTAAAGTTGCAAGAGACAGACCAAAAAAGACATGGGATAAGATCATTGGTGGTGACCTCAGGGATAAGGGACTGAATAGAGAGACTGCTAGAGATGGAGCAGCATGGAGAACTGCCTTAAGGTGACCAGGGGCAGTGCATGCAAACATGTTCAAGTCTTTATAAATAAATGAACAAATGAAAAGAAAGGTAAATAAAGGAAGGTGTTTGATGAGAATTTAAAAAAAATAAAGTAAACCTACTGAAAATTTAAATTTTTATTCCCAGAATTTACAAAGGTTATGTCTCCATTTATCTGTCATCCAGTCTTTATTGCCCCATCAGGAGACCAGGAGCTTGGGGTTAGGTTAGTTGGTTCAGATACTGAAGGTGAATGACCATTTCAACCCCTTTAGTGGCAATATGCAAACAGTAAACCTCAGCCACCCCTTTGAAATAGGCTTCCATTGTCCACTTCTTGTTTGGAGCTCTTAAACCACTGGACCACCAGACATAGGAAATACATGTGTTTTATAGTGTTTCTGCTGCTGAATAATTATATGCAGCTACCTGACAAAGAGTTAAATGTTCTGCAATATGGTAACATGGCCTTGAACCCCTACACCTCCTCAGGGGTACCATGGGACTGGCTGGTTTATTATTTGAGTTAAGGTAACATTAAATATTATAGGTAGTGAAGTGTACAGTTAGTCCTCATTTAAAGTGTAGGACGTTTGCAGGTACAATGTTAACCTTCTCATGGTCACATCTGTAGTATTTTATTCAGACTAATGCCAGATGATTTTATGCAGCTGAGAGTAAATCACAGGAGCTTGAGAGAGTTAATACTGTTACTGTTATATAACCCTTTCTGAAACAGGACAACTGTTGTATGTTCTATTTCAGCCAGTACCAGCCGATGTTCAGCTTAGAGTAAGTTAGGGGCAAGAGAGAATTAAGTGAAAACATTTTAAGTGATACATTCTTCTGGCTCATGTTTGAATGGTTGAAAACACAAAAAATACTAATTTCTGAGTTCAGGGCAACTGTATTATGAATCACAAGTAACATTATATGGAGAAAAAGTGTTAATTCACTTGTAACCCCTTCAACTGAAATATTTTGTTTTCAAATGTTCTTGCCATCTTCAGACAATTTTTTATTCAGGTTGGAGACATTTGAAACTGAAAGAGTCTGAGCCTTCATAAACACTGTGGCACAACTAAGTCGTCATTAATAAAGAGGTCAAACACTACTCTGGGAAGGTTCACAATACTGTCATTGTAATGAGTGATATTTGCCAAATTTGAGCAAAATGTAAGTCATATTGCTGCACACTGGACACACATTACACAGTCCAAAACTTCAAATTGAAGTGCCACTGGAGGGGACTAAGAGTCTGAGTGTAGGGGCCTGGGTCCCCTCAGACCCCCCTAGCTATGCCACTGTATTCACCCGTTCACTACAAGAGATCATTCTTTTAAGCTGAATAAAATTGTTTTGTGTTAGCCTGTTGGAAAGGAAGATTGATAATGAAATAAAGTGAGACCACTTTAAATGGGGACTAATTGTAATCACCAGGAGACATTACATATCATTGCTATTTTGCTTGTTATTTAGTTATCTTCCTTTGAAATGCTTTACATAGGAAGGATGTGTACTTGGCCTGTAAAGAATTTTTGTTGATTGTATTCACTGTGCATTGCTTTTTATGTCTAGCATGATAGAATATACTTATAAGTTGAGGCTGGTCTGCTAATTGTGTACTACTGCTCAGGCGCAACTTCCTGCTGCTAAAGTATTAATCTTTTGCAAATGTCTGCATGTTGGTCAAGTGAAGGCAAAATGAGTGCTCTTGGTACAGAAGTAACTGACCCTTTTGCTGTCTATGGATACAACAGATTATTCCTTTAACCTCAAGTTTATTCAATTTAGCTGAGGGGAACTTTATGTCAGTGGTTTCAGAACTGTCATAGCTAACCTGTGGTGGAAATTCCCTCAGTTGAAGAAAAAGGTGTGGATTTAGCCAAAATAACATACTCAGGTGTGTTCATGACAGCGAAAGGGTTACAGGGATTGGTCACAAGGACGGAAGCTGTGGAGATGGGAGAGGAGAAAGATGCAGGCCAAAGTTTTGATAGGACAACCTGGATCTACAAAGATCTGGGTACAGTAGACATTAACCTCTGCTGCTGAGAGTACAGACCAGTTTGATCAATAGTCCTGGCACCATAGGCATTCACGTACAACTAATCTTGTAGAGGATGTGAGAACCTGTGCATCATCCCTGGCTGTACAGTGTATAATTTTTCACACATGTATGACTAGGCAACTGAGGATATGGGTGTTTTAATGCTTGGTACAGACACAATATAAGAGCACTCCAGTTTGGCCTCTTCATTAAACTTGAATGGGCAGTACCCATGTGAAGATATATGGTGGTAGTGCACACACGAGGCAAGACAGCCATAGATTTAGAGTGCAGAGATAGAATTGACTGCGTGTCTTAATCCCATCAATCTGGTGATGTGTTTTCTTATTTTGTTCTCGCTGTAGTCAGACACATCAGCTTAAGAAAGCCCTTTAGTAGTGATGGGATTAATGAAGGTCATCTCAATCTTCTCCAGTTCAGAAAATCATTGCAAAGGTGAGTAAAGTCATCAGGTAATAGTAAGAATAAAATCAACATCATTGGATTGTAGGGGTCAGCCCATTCTTCCCAGGGGTGTCTTTTGAATTTTATTCTTCCTCTTTCGTGATGATTTTATTCAGCTTGAGATTGAATTTCAGAACTGGGGAGATTATATAGAACTTTGACAAACTCCATCATTACAAAAGGACTTCCTTAGTTGAACATAGTAGCAAGAATAAACTGAATCAAGCATCATCCAACTTTAAGGGGTTAAGTAGCGGTCTTGTCCTGCATTGAGAGTACCCTGACCATTCTCCCCCAGGACGGTGATCAGTAAGCCCAAGGAGATAGCGCACCTCATCAAAAACAAATTCGGGTCTGCGGACAATATCAAGGAGCTAGCGGGTGAGGAGGAGGGAGGGGAGGAGGAGAGGGTTCACCACGGGTCAGCCACGCTACCTGTGGGGGCCTCCCTAGTCCCTCCCCCAGCCCCCGCACCCTCCTCCACCACCCCAGCACCACCACAAAGGTAACCACACTCCACCCAAAACACTCCCTTGACTGTAGGAATATCAGGTTTATAACTCAGGGATGTCCTCCAGATTATGACAGAATTTTACAATACAATTAATACACATCTACAGTGCACTTGTTACAACAGGAATATACTGTATATCCTTAATTCTGTGGGTATCGTCATTACTCCAACTTCCCGCCACACTCCAGTAGCATTGGAATTAATAGACAATTTACAGTATACTCTGTGCCAGGAATGTACTTCAGACTTTCACATCATTTTCTATACAGCAACTCACACTTCCCACCATGTTGTTTTGACCATAGAAATACACTGAAAAATTTGTAGGAGTTATTCATAAAATGGATGGTTCTTTATAAGTTAGGGATGTGCTTCTGATATTCACAACATTTTTCCATACATGTTTTCACACATCACCATAAAAATATCATGAATTATAATGGGATGTTCTCTAAAACATCACATTATTTTCCATGCAGATGAGACTTTATATTCAGAAATTTTGGTGGAGCAGTTTTATAGTCAGCAGTGGAAGTTTAATTGGCAAGTTCTCTGTCATTTACAATAGACTTATTAGCAAAAAAGAATACCGGAAAAGGTGACAGAGGTGACATTAAATAGCCTACTTACCATACTTGGACATGAAGACAATAATAGAGGTAGTGGCAAGGAGGATGACATTGGTACTAACTATAGCAACTTTGTTCTGCCCTAACAAAGGTTCCCAACCCCTATCAGCTCAGCCGATGATCATTTATAGTCAGATTAGTAGTAGGAGTACAGTAGTTAGTAGCTGCAACCCCAAGCTCATCTGAACATGAACCTAGTGGACTGCAGGCTGAAGTTGTCCTCTTGCATTCTGCCATCCCTCTTTTAGGGGAAAACTGGAATCGAGGATGTTTGTATAGCAGACGGCCTATTTGACCGGCCATGTCGGTGCCACAAGAAGGTGTCCCTCCCCAGCACCTGTAATTAGATTGGAGGGTTGATTTGACAGACAGCCAGGGAAACACATGCCTGCCTTATAACTAAGGCTCATCAAATTTCATGAAACCACAACTTAGTACAGTATTCAACTTTTGTGGTTGGCTGAGTTTCATCAGGTGAAAACAAACAAGCCTTGCAAGTACCAGGTCACAGAGTTGATGAAGGTTTTCTGTAACAGTTTCTAGACTCAGCCAGTACAGTAGAAATTTCTACCCAGCAGACTGTACATCAATAGCCAGGGACAAAAGTTGGCTTGCAATTCCATTGTATCTACTTCACACTTCGGACATGTAAGTCACTCTCCTCCTTGGTGCATTGTATCACAGAGAATCATCTATGATCAGAAAAACATAGCAAACCTTTCTCAGCTTAGAAATATTACACAGCAGAGGAAAGTGAAAATAGAAAAGGTGAAATGTTAGGGCAGAGACACACAGCATAGGAATATTAGCCAGAGGAAAGTGAGAGGTATGAGAGGTGAAGTATTGGTCAAACTTTGTCCTAAACTGCATACAGAGTACCAGCACAACTCCTTCTGTCATCATTTTCAGTAAGTCTGGTACTGTATTATTACAACTTTATGCATTATTTTGTGAATGACTTTTGGCACAAGCCTTGAATAATGGCCAACAGAAATGGAGATTGGAAGACTGTAGCTAAATTTTGCCCTGATTAGGAAGTCTGACTGAAGAGTGAGAATGATTAAAGGTAACAGGCCCCCATCCTCCCCTTAGGCTCCTCATTCTTATTTCATATAGTTCAGGGGTCATATTCTGACATTTTGCTGAGGCTATCATCTCTCGCACCACTACCAAACACTTTACAATGAAATGAGTGAAAGTGAAAAAAATAAAGTAGGCAAATTATTTTCTTTATTACTGTAACTATCTATCTATCTATCTATCTATCTATTGCCAGACGCCATAATCCCGTAAGGGATGGCCGTTTGACTTTGAGTTATTTGTTTGACTGGGAGGGGCACTAACCCTCCACCAACCCACTTGTTGACACGGAGGGAGCACGTATGGTTACTGTAACTGCTCTGGATAATTGATCACTGTAGAAACTGTATTCTTTTCACTTCAACACGACCTAAATATTGCCATCTCTTATCTTCATTGCTAAGTTACAACTACAGAATAACACTAGAACATTATGCTAGTCATGAAGAAGTTCAGTGGAAAGAATGTTGAACCATAATATCATCTTATTCTGCCACAGAGCTGTGTGAAATAACCACATAAGTATGAAAATCTGGGCCAAAGTGAAATGAAAGAATTGTAGTAATGATGCTCAGTGAATGTGACCCCTGGACCCAGTCACTCCCAGAATCCCACACTGGCTGTTCAGGTTGTAAGTGTGGTGTGTTGAGAGGCAGAAGAATTCATAATGTTTCTTTTTTAAGGAAGAAGGAACCTATAGGTGGTCCTCATTATAAGTTAGGGATGCTTTTCATTTTTTATCCTTTTAATTATTCAGTTCTGTAATTAAATGTAAAATGAAAACAGCTTTATAAGTAGTTGTGGACTTTATTTTTTTTTTCTTGTTTTCAAGAGCTGAACCCCTTTAGTATAATATATATTATATATTTTTTTCCATATGATTTTGTGGCCACCTCAAACGGGATTGAGGCATCTGGCAATAGATAGATAGATAGATGATTTTACTCAGAGCAAGAGAGTAACTTTCTGAACTGAAAAGGATTATTTCACTGTTCATTGATCAATGCACAATCAGGGGACTTTGCTAAGCATGTCTAGCAGTTGTTATAGTTTTTGATCAACCCCAGTCTGTCTGGCCAAGCAGTCCCATCAACTGCAGGTAAGCAACCACCCCTGCGGGGCCATCCCATGCAGTAAACCAATGTCCCCTTGTGGTCAACAGTGCCTCGTCACATCAAGACACGGAGAATAGTGTGGAGATTTGGTTCCTTGATGGATGCCACATTCGTGACTCACCCAGTTAACATTGACACCACAGTAGGCTCCCCGTCACTCTGTACTTTGGTTGTATGGTTACCACCCAACATTGTAAATGGTTTCCTGGATTACAGGAAACCATTAGGTTTGTCAGTCAGTGTAGAGCCACCTGAAGTGGAAAAAAGAAGAATAAAAAGTGACAAGAAGGAAAGGGAGACGTAGGAGGAGAGGAGGGCAGACACAGAGATTGAATGAGAAAGGGGAAGGAAGAAGTTGGCAGCATTGTATCAAGTGAGTGGATGATGGTTGCTACCACCTACCAACTTGTTTAGCAGTATTAAGAATAAAGTGACTAATGCAGTACATTCTTGGAATGAAGGGGTTAGTAGCAAAGTAGAATATGAGAAATAGTATCTTATATTGAGGACTTACCAGATAGTGTTCCTTACAATGATACATGAGTGATGTGAACTAAAAATCCAGTGAACTGATTGTTATCTTAGATTGAATGTAAGTACAGGGTGGTTCATATATAGCACTCCTCAGTTTTGTGTGTGGACTCTGCTCAGTTTGCTTTTGTAGAGGACCAGAAATAATTTGGTTGTTAACATGTAATCAGGAGATGTAAAAAAGAAGACACTATGGAGCATGGAAAAGGTTGTGGGAAGTAGAAATGATGCAGAATCAAGCTGAGGTGGATATATGGACCACCTTATTTTTATCGAAATTTCCTTCACAAGAACTGAAAGGCACAGTGTGACTGGCACAAATTGGAAAGCATGGGTGAAAGAGATTGCACTGATAGTATGAAGCTGGTACTTTAGTTTTGTGTTTCCTCCATTTTTTCCTCTGTCTGGCTGCCTGCCTTATGCTTCACCACACTCCTCTTCTCTCCTTCCTCACTAACACATCTAGCAACACAGCTGAAGTTTGTTTATCCACGTACCTGATTAGCAAAAGCGTCAATGTCTGAAAAAGCTCATCAAACCCCATACAGTAGAACCCCGGAATTCGTACACAATTCATTCCTTGAGGCCGTGCAAGTTGCAATTTGTTCGAAACCTGAATCATTTTTTTCCATAAGAAATAATGTATTTTACATTAATCTGTTCTTTAGTATGGATGGAACAGTAGATTTCGCCATACCATAATGAATGGCAAGATCGGAGACACGGGTTCCACTTTCAAACTTTTCAGTGAGTTCTTTTTTCAGCTCAATTGTTGTTCTCACTGCTTTTCTTTTAGCTCCAGCTGACTCACTAATCTTCGTAGGGCCCATGATTATGTACAATTTTCTAACGAACATATGTAATTTATCACAACGTTTGATGGAGCCTTTATGACTGATGCGTAGCTGGTGGAAGACAAAGCCAGACTGGCGACCATGTGGCACCTATGACGTTGCATCTCTTAGTGTGAACAGCGGGTCGCCGTACGAAAACTGGAGCGATTTTTGGACGAAAATGCTGTATGAAAACCGAGTTGTACGAGTAGAGAGGTGTACGAGTTCCGGGGTCCCACTGTATTTATTTATTTATTATTATTATTATTTTTTTTTATACAGGGACAAACAGTTGGTCACTCCTACTTTAAGTATAGACTGAATAACCTAGCCTCAGTTCCGTATGCTTTTGATGGCACGAAAGTAATTATTAATGATATGATGATGATGAAGATATTAATAATTACATATATGATGATGAATTTCCAGTTATTTGTAGAATAGAATACCGGTACAGTGGAATTTTGAATTATGACAGTTTAAAATTCAATTATTCGAATTTCGCTGCGTTTGGAGTGGTCCACTTACCTCACTTTTCGATGCTCTCTGGGCCAGACTCCAACCAAAACAGGCAAAGATAATATTTTTGATGCGAACCAAAATACTAGTAGTGAAGGAAAATTATAAGAAAAAGTATGAGCATAACCTAATATGTGATGTGTGTGAAGAAGAGAATAAAAATTAACATCATTTATTCATACGTGAAGCATATGAAGATATGGTTCCAAGACAATTCATTGTCAAGTCAGTTCGCCATCAGATAATTCCCCGTCAAAAGATGGACGCAGCCAAAGGAGAAATGGCAATACAGGAAAGGGCAGAAATACACCAAGTATACACTTGCTGACAAGACAATCTACATTTGCTGACAGTATGGCAGTACAATGCAGAACTACAGTTACTTAACCACAATTATATTTCATAAAGTGGGCAAAAAAATCATGATTTTATTTTATTTTTTTTTTATTTATTTATTTTTTTTGGGGGGCATAGGCTTCACAGCCTGCTATCAAGGCCCAGCAGTCCTCCTACATACCATACACCTCTACATGTCACCACTTCGGCGCTAACACCCACCATCCATATTGATTGAATACATGCTAGGACTGTCTCATACAGGATTGGTGTATTGGTATTAGCGGGGGTATTTTTACAACATGTCAGTGGGTCTTTTGGTAGATCAGTAAAGCCTGATTTAATGAAATTCAAATCCTTAAACTGTTCCCTGCCCCAGCCGGAGGTTTGGAGGCCCAGGACCCAAACTAATTTTTCCCATAAGAAGTTCAGTTTAAATTTCGATTATTTGAATTTCGCGGTGATTTTTAGGCACCTATTCCTGTCAAAATTCGAAATTCCACTGTAAATAGCAATATCTTGGAGAAAGATTCATTGGCACCTATGCCTGTCAAAATTCGAAATTCCACTGTAAATAGCAATATCTTGGAGAAAGATTCATTGCAGCGTAAGGCCCCATGCGCAGTCATAACTGCACAGTCATGATGATTGTGTGATTAATGGTTTTGACCATACTCAGGTACTGTATTGAGATTGTGCAATCTAATTTTCATGTTTGGCACATTCCACGAAAATGAGTACAGTACAGTGCTTGGCCACATGTACAAGGTCTGTTCAGGAAGACTCTGACCTTAGACTAAAAAAATAAATAGCTACCCTGTTGAGCTAGGACACTAATCTCCTTCAGAGTAGGCCCGTTCTGGCTTGACACACATTCCCCAGCATTTTTCACAGTCAGTTTTTATTATCTCCAGCAGGTGCTTCATCGCATTCATCATGATCTCCTCTCTTGGATGAATGTTGCTCAAGACATGTTGGAGTGTGCAAATCGCAATCCAGACTTTCTGAAGACTGTTATTACTGGAGATGAGACTTGGATGTATGGGTATGACCCTGAAACCATAGCACAGTCATCCCGATGAAGGCATGCAAGGTCGCCTCGACCAAAAAATGCATGACAAGCCCACACCAAGGTGAAATGCACTCGTGTGATGACTTTTTTTTTTTTTTTTTTTTTTTTTTTTCCGACTGCTGTGGTGTTGTACATCGAGAATTAGCACCAGAAGGCCAAACTGTCAGCAAACATTACTACCTTGATGATGTCTGTTGTCTTTGTGATGAAGTTCAGTGGAAGAGACCACACCTTTGGAAAGTGGCAAGTTGGACACTGCATAATGACAACACCCCTGTCCATTCTTCTCAACTTATTCTAGAATTTTTGGCCAAAAACAACATCTGCAGGTCTGTCAGGCTCCCTGCTTACCAGACATGGTTCCATGCGACTTTTGGTCATTCCCCAAGCTCAAAACTCTGCAGAAAGGTTCCCGATTTGAGACGAGAGAAGGGATCATGATGAATGCGACGAAACACCTGCAAGAGATACTGAAAACCAACTTCAAAAAATGTTTCAGGCAGTGAAAAGAATGCTGGGGTACGTGTATCAAGTCAGAAGGGGCTTACTTTGAGGGGGATTAGTGTCCTAGCTGAACAAGTTTGCTATTTATTTTTAGAGCCTGAGGTCAGATACTTTTGGAACAGATCTTGTATAGCAGTAATCCTTTGTCTGGAGACCATGGAACCCAAGGAAAAAAGAAAAAGAAGGATATGGATACAGGCTGTCCTAAAGAAATGTAAAATTTCACACACGACACATCTGCAGAACTGTGATTGCGCAGTCATTCCTACACACAATCAGGCTTGATTTCACGGTCTTCGTGATTAACAATACATTAAACCATGAAGAGCATTAAACCATGTTGCATACTATTACTTTCAGTCATTTGTGTAAGCCTTGTGTTACAGCCACACATAATGGATATATCTGTACAATCACCATGATTACACAGTCATCATTGACTGTATGGGACCCTTTACATGGCATGCAGTTGATCCCAGTGCCCTAAGGTGGCATAACATGGATAATTGGAGCTCGGCAATATGGTGATGGAATATTGTATTGCTAGTGGAATAAAAGTATTCTTATGGTTAAAACAGCTACTGGAAGTTTGCATAGCACAAAACTCAAGGGAAGTTAAGTTGAGTAGCCTACAGTATACTTTAGTTTTTAAAATGCTTTATTGGTGAGAGGGAGAATTGAGAGCTAGCTGCTAACATGCTTGTGCATAATAACACACACACACACACACACACACACACACACACACACACACACACACACACACACCTTAGTTTAGACACTGTTGTCCATGTAAAGATAGAATAAATGTAGGAACTGAAACTTTCTTGAGACGGAGCAGGCATATGTATTAGCTAGATCCTTAGGAATTTAAAATATACAGTATACAGAAGACAAAAAAACACTTTGTTATTATTGTTTTATGTTAAGGTATGTTGATTTAACCCCGTCACTGGTATTACTGATATTTTTGCTGTCAGGTATGTTAATTCAGCTAACACCAGGTGGTTTTATATAACGACTGAAGAGATGGATTTATGACTAATAGATAGGCTACTGATTGACTAAGTAATTGACTGACTAATATGTCAACTAAATTACTGGCTCACTAATTTACTGACCCACAAACTGAAGTGACTAACATACTGACTGCTTTGCCAACTGACTGACTAACTAGCTGGCTGATTGACGGGCACTTACTCACTTACTGATTACTTACTAATTGATTGACTTACTGGCTTACTGATTGACTGATAATTTGAGTGATAGACTTAGTGATTGACTGACTGACATACTGACTGCTTGACTGATGTACTGATTGAGTGACTGGCTTACTGACTGAGTGATTGACTGGCTTACTGACTGATTGACTGGCTTACTGATTGTCTGATATACTGATTGACTGACTAGCCTACTGACTGATTGACTGACATTGACTGACTTACTGATTGACTGACATTGACTGACTTACTGATTGACTGACATTGACTGACTTACTGATTGACTGACTTACTGATTGACTGACATTGACTGACTTACTGATTGACTGACATTGACTGACTTACTGATTGACTGACTGACTGACTTACTGACTGATTGACTGACATTGACTGACTTATGGACTGTCATTGACTGATTTACTGACAGATTGACTGACTTATGGACTGACATTGGCTGACCTACTGATTGACTGACATTGATTTGACCTACTGACTGATTGACTGACTTGCTGACTGATTGACTGACATTGATTAACTTATTGACTGACATACTGACTGATTGACTGACTTACTGGCTGACTGACTGACATTGACTGATTGACTGACTTACTGGCTGACTGACTGACATTGACTGATTGACTGACGTTGACTGACTTACAGACTGATTGACTGACATTTACTGACTGGGATTGACTTATTGACTGACTTGCTGACTGACTGACATTAATTGATTGACTTACAGAGTGACTGACTGATTGACGGACATTGAGTGACATACTGACTGATTGACTGACAGACTTACAGACTGATTGACTGACTTACTGACTGACTGACTGATTGACTGACACTGACTGATTGACTGACATTGACTAACTTACTGACTTACTGACTGACTGACTGACTGACATTAATTAAATTACTGACTGATTGAGTGACATTAACTGACTTATTGTCTGATTAACATTGACTTACTAACTGACTGATCGATGCTGACTGACTGATTGACAGACATTGACTGACTTACCAACTGATTGTCTTGCTTACTGACTGACTGCCTCTCAGACCAACTGATTGATTGACTGGTTGACTTAATGATTGACTGACTGAATGAATGATTGACTGATGTACAGATAGATGAATAGATAGATAGACTGACGAATTAAGGGACAAAATGATTTATTAATTTGTTGATAGTAAATTGCTTGAGACTGTGCTTGGTTCATTAATAAACTGATAGATAGTTTGGCTGATTAACAAACTCTCTGATGTATTACTAATTCCGTTGACTGATTGCCTACATCCCATCAGCAGCCAGCACCCAGGTGGGGGTGGCGGGGGAGGTGGGGCGGGCAGCAGCAGTGGTGGGGGCCATCACGGGGGCGGGAGTAAGGTGGGCAGCGAGGACGGGTCGGAATGCAACTCGTCCATCACCAGTGAGAGCGTCCCAGGTGGCAGCGCTACCCTTGCCCAACTCACCAGCCCTCGCAACCACCAGGTATGAGACAAGTACAGGATTCCTTTTTATCTTTTACTTTTGTTTCCTTGCGCAAATTTAAACTCCTTGCAGTCACTGAGTACAGTATTCCCCTTCTGTCTTTCTCTTTTGTTTCCTTGTGCAACTTTAAGCTCCCTCCACAGTCACCAGGTACAGTATTCCTCTTCTGTCTTTCTCCTTTGTTTCCCTGCACTTTTAAACTCCCAGCACAACTTCAAACTCCCTGCACAGCTACATCATCCATATTTGTACCTAATTTGTCTTACCCCAATTTATCGTCCTCGTACAATTTTCCTGTTCTTCCTTTCTGTTATGTCCTATCTGCATCCTCAGTCATAACTTCCATGCGTGACCATAATTCCGTAGCTGTACAATTGTCTCCATTTCTGAGCTCTACCAGGGGTGTTGTGTTGGAAATCTTATGTGCTGTTAGTGTATTTGTTTAGGATTTACATCCTAAATGGAGATGAGGTGTCTGAGGAGTATGTGTGGAGTGACGCGTATGGATCGGGTGCGAAATGATGAAGTGCGAAGGAGAACTGGAGTTGTTCAGGAGATGGCTGGTAGAGTTGAGCAGAGGGTGTTGCGATGGTTTGGGCATATGGAGAGAATGGATAATGAGTGATTGGTGAAAAAGATAACTAGATCTGATGTGAGAGGTGTAAGGCTGAGAGGAAGACCACGAATAGGATGGATGGATAGTGTGAAGAGAGCGCTGGATGCGAGAGGGATGTCTGTCGAGCAAGGAAGAGTGGCTGTGCGTGACAGAAATAAATGGAGAGAAATTGTGAATAAATAAGTGATGACGCAGCCCTGAGGGGATATTCTCCCGCATTTGGTCTGATCAGCTAGTCAGGTCAGGTGCGGGTAAGGGGATGGATATGTTATGATGTGGCAGGGGTAAACCAGCTCTGCTGTCGGGCCCTGCTGCGGATGTCACTGATTGCATTGCGCAGTTGACCCTTGTGCGGTGTGGTGCGGTGAGGATCTGTCCGTTCTCCCCTTTGGGGCTAAGATGTGAATGAATGTGTTTAAATGGATGAGTAAATGGAGAGTGTGTCGTCCTGTCTCGGCTACCTCCCTTTCCTTGGGGGAAGCAGCCTAGGTATATAGATAGATAGATAGATAGTTGGATTACTATAATGGGCTTGTTCCAACATAGTAAATGTGAGAGTTAAACAGATACATTAGTCACTAAAGACTTTCAACACACCATTTCATTCTGTAATATTCAGAAGTGGAGGCAGTTGTAGCTACCTGACTTCATATCTCCATGCATAATCCTATTTTTTGCTGTCTTTTCTCAGCCAAAATCCTGGTCACTTACATAATGTTCTTTCCTGCACATTTTCAGCCTTCCTCCTCCCAATATCCACCCTCCATCAGTTAAAGCTCCTTTCATAATTACACTTACAAAAGATTACTTCCTTCACAGTCACATTTTCAGTATCACCTTCTTACACAGTCATAGCTCATACACAATTGTATCTTCTTACAGTGTCACCTTACACAGTCACATTCAGGAGGACAGGTGTGAATGCAACTTATCCTCCACCAACAAGCATTTTTCTGGCAGCAGTTACCCTGGCTCAGCTTACCAGCCCTCGCAGTGACCAAATCCCATAGATCATCTTTAATCACCCTTCCACTCTTTACCATATCACCTTCCACTTTTCAGTTCCTCCCTGTCCACTTGCATAGCCTAACTCTGTGCACTGTCATATTTTCTGCAGTGCTGTCTGCTTTCAGAGTTTTCCCCTTCTTGCATAATCTTACTTTCTGCACCGTCCCTGCTTAATCAAAATCTTGCACACTTGCATCATCTATCTCCCTGCAAAGTTTCAGCATCCATTCTCCTACACTCCCATGCTGCCTTACCTGCTTGCATAGTTTTAACTTCTGACAGTCACATCATGTTGCACAGTCCTATCTTACATAGTCCCAACCATCTGCACATTTAAGATGACTATAAAACACAATTTCTTCCCTTTATGTTCCAGCTTTGATATGTTTTTCTGTGTCCCATGCACATAATCAGTCAGTTCTGGAGCTATTTTCATCAGCCTACCTATCTATCTGCCTACAGTTCCAGTCTTTATTTTTTATTATATTTTTTGTTTTGTTCTAGAGAGGATATTTTTCATGGGCATTATTATGGCCAGTCATTTTTCAAAGTTAATGTATGAACTCTGTTCTCTAACAGAGAAGTGCAAGAGTAAAAAAAATAAATAAATAAAAAATAATAATAATAATAAAACAGATTCTTAGTGCCATCACACCACCTTAGATGAGCCTTTGTTTTGTGTTGCAGGTGGACTACTTTGGGCAGGGTGGCTTAGGTGCCATCACACTGGAACAGGTGTTGCTGGAATTGAGGGAGAGCCGCGAGGAGATCTCACAGCTACGTGAGGAGATTGACACCATCAAGGTAACAGTGCAGAATGTATAAATGGATTTGTTATACACAGTATTTTTAAGCACAAAGGGCAAGGATAAATGGATGTTACCTTTCTGTAATTACACAACTGCATGAGGAGAGACCATCAAAATAAGATTGTTGAGGACTAATGGATATGATATTTATCTTATGATCACAAGCTATAGACACCATCATGGTAAACCTGCAAGATATACAAAGCAAAAAGGGGAGGGCAGATACTCAATTGTGGTGCTTATCTCCATAACATAAATCTCAGAACCTGTGATAAGTTATTCACCTACTATGTTTTTTTTTTTTTTTTTTTTTTTTTTTTTTTTTTTTAATGCGAGGAAGAAGGAACCAAAGGCCATGAGCCCGCAGTAACAGTTCCCTCCAAGAGAAAAACAAAATACAATAGAGATACAAAGGCTACTGCATCATCCAGGTCACTGCGGTTACCTCCCTTACTTGCTCACTTTACCTACCAACCCACAAAGGGTGGATGGACACTTAGAGTGAGTGGCATCAACTGCCCACACCAGGATTTTAACCCTGGCACTGCCGGCCCTACACTTTCATATCCTGCAGTGCTACTTGGCCAGTATGGAAATGGAAAAATTATACCTTTATACTGAACGTGTGTTTATTGTGAGAATGTGACAACTTTGACCCCATTTCAACCTTCTTCATGGCTAGTGTTCAATAGACTGACCGAATGATACTGAAGGAGCTTCTGAGTTAGTCCAAAACTGCTTTGTCTTCATGGTATGTTGATAACATTTTTACATTTCAACTTAGACTCTTTTTATGTATGTACAGTCGTCAGCATAAATTCGCTGCAAGTCTACTAGTGTGATGCCAGTCCTTTTCTCTGGCAACAGTGTAAAGGGATGAGTTGCCACATACACTTTTATACACTTTACCGATGTGTTTTTCAGATGTGGTACTAGAGACTGACTAGAGTACAATTCTCTGTATACCGTAATTGATTAGCGTAAAAAAATTGCAAGAGTTGACAATGTTATGGAACGACGTATAAACGTAATACTCTGGTATTCTTCATTATAACAGTGTGCAAGCTCCCTTTCCGTCTCTCCCCCTTACTCCTCCTGATGTCCCCCCCCACCCCTCCCTCTCCCTCCTACCCCAACTCACTTTCATGCCTCTCCACTGTCTCCTCTCCCCACACTCTCTACCTTCATTCATTTATCCACGGCACTAACCCGACTGGCGCATCGCAATTCTCTCTTGACTGTTTTCTAAACCCAGTCTGCCTTATTCCCAGTTGCTTGCAGTACTACCAACTATATCCAAGGTTTATTATCAATATTCCTTCCTGTTCTAGTTCCATTCTTACCCTTCTTGTCTCCTTCCCACTCCTCTCCAGTTGTCTTTCTGTTCTCCACCCTTTGTCACTGCCAACAGCCGGGAGATACAGGAACACTGAGGTCTCGTTCTTGTGATGTATTCCTTGTTAGTATTTGTTTGAGTGAGCCTGGAAGTCTGTGCCTATTATATCAGTAGGCAAAATTAAACAAACATTCGTGCCCACTCCTCCTACTGTTCGCCCTCTCTCTTCCCTAGGAAAATGTTCCCATTCTCCTCATACTGTTCACTGAATCACGAAGCAGTATCAGAAACACTAAAGTTTTGAACTGCTGCGTCATGTGTGAAGTAACGAGTGGGAGAAAGAGACTGTTGCATGGCATGAAACTCTCGAATTTTGAGGAGCAAAAAGGTTACAGAAATAGACAAGAAATAGAGAAGAGTGCGGTTTATTACGTAGATTAGCGTTGTGGGTGATATAAGGTAGACAGGGCGGAGAGAGAGAGAGGAGTGGAGATGAAGGATAGCGGGAGAGGGAAGGAGAAGGGGAGGGTGGGGAGGGACAAGGGATGGATACGAGGGAGAGAACAGGAGTTTCACCATTCGACAACATTCATCTGTCGTCTTTTGCACATTTTTACGCTAACCAGATATAAAGAATATTGTATTCTGAGTGATTTATAGTACTAATTCTTACAAACACGTCTTTAAAGCGTATAAAAGCCTGTGTGGCAACTAGTTCCCATACACTGTTGCCAGACAAAACGACTTCCATCACACGAGCAGACTTGCAGCGAATTTGTGCTGACGACTGTACAACTGTATCATAATCAGATGTTCACCAACCCTTCCCTGGTGGCTGTAGCAGTGGAAGGTGTTACCTGAAATATTTTTATGAGGTAGAAGTATGAACAACAACGGTTAAGAGTTTGGTGAAGAATGATAGTCTGGCATTATGGAGAGGAATGAGAAATATGGAAGGCAAGACACAGTGCCGGCAAAGTCTTCATAAACTTTTGCTTGTGGTAATGCTTGTGCATAGGGTCCAAGTTGAGTTGAAACTGTTGTGCAGTCTTAGCACAAAATGCAGTTTTAATATCTGGGTATGATTTTTCCCCGTAAAAGGAGGTACCGTTAATCAGTTTGAAGGGGGCAGTGGTGGTTAGGGAGCTAGAAAAGTGACTTGCTGCCAAAAAAGAAATACAGTTAGACCTGCGGCAGGGATAGAGAACAGATTGAGTGTTTGAATTTTGTTAAAACAGACATGAATAAAATTCCACAAGACTCCCCAGCATGTTTTAGAAACACTCCCACAGATACCATAACACCACCCCTGAACAAGTCAGCCCTTACATGTACAGCACACCCTTGTTGTATGGTGATGCGTTTGATAAACTTCATCGCATAACAATTTATCGTAAATAAAGTCAGCTATAACATGGGTTCAGAGGGGATACATTTTGACCAAGAGTCACCCACTGAACAACATAAACTCAGTTGAACTGGTAGTTATTCTGCTTCACTGCATTCACTTGCTGCCAACCCCCAAAAATAAGTACAAGCATCGGTTTCCAGCTCACCTAGTACTGTAGTTGTTTCACTTAACTTCACTACTCTTGCTACATGAGCTTGAACACTGCATTATTGTTGCATCACTGAAGCTAGCACACCAGATAATGACTGCGTTCATAAGCCATCTTGGAGCATGCAGATGACTGTAAGCTTCCATGTTGGCAGTTGTATAAGCAAAAATAGCAATTGTACTTCAACCATTAAAGCTTTGTTTGGGATCATAATGATCATGTAGGCAAAAATGTAATTGTATAATGAAAAAAAAAAAAATGCTAGATTTCAGTCATAATAAAAGCAGTTCATCATATACTGGTTCAATGTAAAACGAGGGTCTGCTGTACTACTATTCAATCAGGGTGCTGGCTAGTAGTGCCAGAGTAGTGACATGTGAGGGTGTGTGACACATGGAGGACTGGTAATCATGAGGGAATGGACTGTTATAAAACCTCTCTCATTTTCCCTTCAACACAGCAAACCCTAGCGAGCGAGGTTAAGGTGAACCGGGATGGATTACAGGAGGAAAAGTTCCGGTGCGAACGGCTGGAGGAGCAAGTGAACGACCTGACAGAGCTGCACCAGAATGAAATGGCCAACCTGGTGATGAACATGGCTGACATGGAGGAGAAGGTGCAATACCAGAGTGAGGAGCGCATCAGGGACCTACATGAGATTGTCGAGAATTGTCACACCAGGGTCAGTATATATTCAGAACTTTATGTAAGGGTGATTTTGTAATTACAGGGATGCTGAAGGCTGGCAGGGTAGCAGTGGATTCAGGGCAGGTGGATGATCAAGCCCTTTTTCCTTGATTCAACTAGATTTTACTACTTTGTAAAACAACTGTCTAAACCCATACGCTGTATCCTCCTTGCCAGATATTGAGTTCAAAAAGTCTGTTCTAAGCTGAATAAAATAATCAGGAAATGGCAAGAACAAATTGAAAAAGACATTCCAAGTCTCAGTGAATAAAGATGAGTAAATGTAGGAGTGTAGTAAAGAGACTGGCGAGTGTAAGAGTGGGTGAGCGGTGTATGGTATGTTTATTTGAACCTGACAAAGACCTGTGACCCCTTTCAGCTCAAATGATGGCCAGTGGAGGGTTAATTTGACTAATAACCAAGGAGACTCATTACAACCACATAACTAAGGTTCACTGAATATCATGTAATCAGGACTTAGTATCGAAATTGTGGGAGTGGGTCAGTTCCATCAGGTGAAAAAATAATGATTAGTGTGACAAGTGTGATATCCTTCCTTTCATTTTCCTGTGGCAGATCTCTCGCATGGAGCACCAGCAGGCTCAGCAGCAGCAACAGTTCCTCACACTGGAAGGCCTCGAGAACAGCAATGCACGTGCAGTCTTTGTCAAGCTCATCAACGTACTCCTCACTGTACTTCAGGTATGTTAAGTGGAGTGTTTTCAGTTACTTGTAATGGATTTAGTTTCTAATAATCTAAGCAGCTTCACATACACAAGGTAGTAGTAGTAGTAGTAGTGGTAGTAGTTGCAGTAGTAGTAGGAGTTGTAGTACAAGTAGTAGTACCTGTATAAATAGTGGTGGTGGTGGTGGTGGTGGTGGTTGTAATCCCAGGTTCACCTGAAATGTGAACCTGGTGGATTGCAGGCTGAAGTGTCCTTTTTCCAGTAGTCCACCATCCTCCTCTTGGGGGATAGGTAGGGAGCAGAGGGATGCTTGTATAGCCAGGTAACTTCAGCCATTGAATGAAGGCAGATTATACAAGAAACAATATGACGCCACATACGAATATTACATGTTTGCCGTGTATTTTGGCGGTGGTTGTATGAAGTTTTATGAAGGGCATTGGACTAACCCTGTGTGAAAAAGTGATGATGATGATGATCCACTATTACTTCTTCCTCATTAACAATATCATCCTACGCTGATGACCTAACAATAGCCTCACAATACTTCAGTGTCCAACAAGCAGCAGGCCAGCTACAACAGTTCCTATACTTACCAGAACATAGGCATAGGCAGAACAGAATGATTGCTTTATTAACAAAATCAATCATCGCCCTCTTCACATCAAGCAGACATTAGCCTCAAGCACATCCTCAAGTCTTCCTTGTAAACCAGTCACATCCTTTGGAAGGACACCACCAAATTCTAGGACTTACTCTGAATACACAAATAACCTTTTCCTAATGCAAAAACAGCAGCGGTGCAAAGGCATTTTGTATACTCAGTGCCTTGAAAACATACAGGCACTACCTGTTGACAGCAGAAAGAATACCTGAAAGCTGTCTACAGACAGTGCATTAGAACAGATATTAATTTTTAGAAACCCATCACCTAAACACCCACCAGCATGGAAAATACAGCATATAAAAAAAGAAGCCTTAAAAATAATAACAGCATGCACAAATTCAACAAATACAGATCACATGGCCAAAAAAACAAAAATACTCCCAGTCAGGGTCTGTATGAATATGAGAGGCATACAGTTTACTACTTCATTTCGGGAGCCATCCTATTCATGTGGCAATTACATCACACCACCGGAAAAGGGGGGGAGGAGGAGAAAACACCCCCCCAACATTATACAAAATGGCATAATAACATCCCTCCTTTTCCACCCAGCACGACAGTTAACAATACGTACAGTACATAAATACATAACCACCGCAGCCATCCAAAGCCTGCTAAATAGCATCCTTCATGAACCTCCATCAGACATTCAGCCCTCAGAAACTACCCTACCCAGAGAGATACAGGTGCACCTAACCAGACTGCAATTCTGCCATCATCCTTCCTTGCTGCTGTACCCACACAAAACATAATCTCTCAAACAATCCAGTGTGCCAGTACTGCGGTGCAGCCACTCACACCACTTCACACTTACTCATGTTGTGCATCTCACTATCACAACACAGGTCATCCTTAAAAAAAAAAAAAAAAAAAAAGTCGGAGCACTTGGTTGAAATGGCCTGCTTCTTTCAGTCTAGTGGGTTAGCTTCCATTTGAGCCTAGGACTACGTGAACAATAAGAGCAACATGATGGCGGCAGTGATGATGATGATGATGGTTCATTTCATTGTCACAGTACCATGCATTACCCAGATGGAAGAACTTTACCTGCACATTGGGGTTTATTGATGATGATGATGATGATACTTCTACCAACACTAACATAACCATATGCCCTCAGGTGCTGCTGCTGGTAGTAGCAACAGTTGCCAACATCTTAACGCCACTTCTACAAACCCGCACCCGCCTCTTCGTCACCGCCACTCTCCTCCCCCTCACCCTGTTTATCTACATCCAACTACCGGAACTTCGGGAAATGTGGCACTCTTTCACCGAACGCCGATTATTTTCGTTTAAGTAGCAGAGGAGACTGGTGGACTTTAATGCCGCTACCGAGAGTTTGTTGCACCATGGGCTGAGATTTCACCAAGCGACAGTTCTCCTTGAAAGTACCAGAGGAGACTGGTGGACTTTAGTGCTGTTACTGAGAGTTTATCACATTGTGGGCCGTGATTTTCAGATTGCTATGAATTATTTGGATGGTAGAAATTGTATGGGAGCTTGACGGAGCACCAAGTCTCATCCTTAAACAGCAGTGATCTATGGACAATATTGGGGCTACCGAGAGTTTATCGCACTATGGGTCATATATTCACCTGACAACAGTTCTCATTCAGTGTAGCAGTGGACACCAACAGACTTTAGTGCCACCACCAAAAGTTTGTCGCACCATGGCAAGCTGTCAGTGAGTGCCGATTCTTTTCCATCAGTTACCAGTGGAGAGCAGTGGACTCAGGTGGCATTGTTGGGAGTTTATCATGCTGTGGGTTGTAATTCCACAGTGCTGTGAATTGTTCAGTTAGCAGAAATTATATTGGGGAGTGCCATTTCATCTCCTTCAAGTAGCAGTGAAGCCTGATGGACTGGAATGGCACTGATGAGAGTTTATCGCACTGTGGGTATTACTTTTGCAGTGCAGTGAATTATTCAGGTGGTAGAAAACATACCCACGTGTTTAAATAGTGTTTATTGCAAAGATATTGTGTTTACTATGAAGGTATTGTGTATCCTACCTCATCCCATCTTTAGGTGGGAAGGAGGTTCAGGATGATGATGATGATGATATTATGATGATGCAACAGCTTTGAGCCAACTTGGTCCCTCTTGGATATGATTAGGGTCGAAGTCATGTACAAACTGTTGTATTTTCACGATAAACAGGATTTTAATATGTAGGTATAGTTTCTGCCATAACCACACCGTAATTACATTGAAAGACCAATGTAGTGGATTTTAGCCGCACACAGGCAGAGTTTTTGTGTGCAATATGACTTTAGTTTGCACTTTTACAGGGCAAGGTTACAGTAAGTCCTTGTTATATGTTGATTTTTTTTTTTTTTTAGTTTAGTTTATAGTAATCATAGGAAAAAATGGCTTTAGGTTCCTATTTTCCCCCAAACTACAGGAGGACATGTATGGAAGAAGTTTTGATATTTTTGAACATTTAACAGTATCAGTTACATGAGGAGAAAAGCATACCAGTTATAGTTGTATGGAAAAAGGAAAGAACCAGTTGTGGCTGTATAGAAAAATATAGTACCTTAAAAAAAAAAAAAAAAAAAAAAAAAAAAAAAAAGCTGATATTTTGGAACACATTTTTGGCATATAACAAGGACTTAACTCCTAGAAGCCGTTGACCGTTTTATAATTAATTCTTACTACCACCAGACAGTTTGTACCCAGCTTAGGAAGGATCTGTAGTAGTGAGTGATTTAACCTCTTGGAATTCTTTATTTTTACATTTTATTCTTTTCCCCAGGCAATTTTTCTCAGCCTGTGACATACTTGTTGTACTGGAGGGGTTATTGAAGGCCATATCTAACTCCTCCAGTCTGAAAAATATCTCTAAATCTAAATAAAATAATCTGGAGGTAGCAAGAATATAGCAAAAAAAAATAAAAAATGATAAGTCAGTGGCAGGAGTGGGTTAATGAAGGCTATGTCTAACCCCTCCAGTTTTAATAGTCACTCCTAAGCTGAATAAGTCCATCTGGAAGTAGCAAAGAGTAAACTATAGAATACGTCATCGTAGTGAAGGGGTTAATGTTTTTACACCACAGGCAGTTCCTCTTACTCAAGTTTCCGCTGATGTTGGGCGACCTTCGTTGTCTCACTCAGTTAACTCTTAATAAAAACATTGAAGAAAATTTGCAAAGTTTTGTTAACCCGTTCCGCCCGAGGACACTTTGTGTATTACTTGCATTCCCAGACAATTTTATCATGCTCAGATGTATTTCAAATTGGCAGTGGCCATGTGGAGAGAATGGAGAATGAGAGATTAACTACTCTGTTCACTGTAATTAACCATAAAACTGCTGTCTCTCTCTGTCTCTCTTGAATGCTGAGCTATAGCTGTTAGAATATGGTGCTACTCAAGAGAAAGTGCTTGGAATAAGATGCAGTGTCATAGTATTGTCCTTTTCTGCCTCTGAATTACACAAAGTAAGCCACAAAAGGATGGAAATCTTTGCTATGTGAATGAAGTAGAAGACAATGTATGTGAGTGACGTGGAGTGGGGAGAGGGGGAAGGGGAGATCAAGAATACGACGGGGAAATATGGTGGGAAAGGTAC
Source organism: Coenobita brevimanus (assembly GCF_032717465.1). Classification (NCBI taxonomy): domain Eukaryota; kingdom Metazoa; phylum Arthropoda; class Malacostraca; order Decapoda; family Coenobitidae; genus Coenobita; species Coenobita brevimanus. The sequence goes on from NC_136995.1 coordinate 3,085,688, forward strand.
ACAAAGGAGGCTAGTGTGAGGGGGAGGGGGGCAGCCTGATGGTGGAGGACAGGGTGACATGGAGGCTATTTTTTCATGGCCATCCCTAGATAGATAGATATACAGTAAAACCTCGATATAACGGACTTCAATAGACCAGAATTTGCTTTTATCGGAATTGAGGAGCTACCGGACTAAATTCCTGTATGTCGGAAAATGATAAAGCCAGAAGCAGTCCCAGACTGCCTGAGCACTTCTGCTATGTTCACCACAATAAGGCAAATAAAAGACTTGTTTGTCAGTGTACAGTACAGTATTATTATATATATTATACTATTTGATTAATGTAGTGAAGTTATAACACAGTACAGTACCACAATGATAGTCAAAACAGTTTAACCCGCCCCGTCCCGGAGACGTGAATTCACGTCCTCACATGATGTGCGCTCATATCCCGGAGACGTAAATTAACGCGGCAACATTGCAAAGTCCCTAATTTGCACAATTTTCAATTTTCACGAGTTATTTTTGGCACGTATACACGGGACACCTTCCTCTACAAGATGCCAGGCAGGGACAATGCCTTACCCAGCATGACCCCCCCCCCCCTGCATGACCTTTTCTCAGCAATTCACCTGTTATCAGTGACCTGGCCAGTAAAGCCATGTCATGCCACGGTACGAAATTCAGGGCCAGAGTGATTCCTCAATCAATGACAATGTGGAGGACAAACATTAGAGGAAGAAACAGTCAGAAATGATGATCAGGTAATGTGGCAAAAAAGGGTCAGGAATGGTGATGAGTTAGTGAGTGAAACAATGCTTATAATGCCTATATTACCGTTTGAAAACCAATATACTCTCGTACTACATATAGATTTGTACCAAATAAATAAATAAATACCGTTTATGAGTGGTGTAGAATAGTTATCCTCCCATAGAACTCGTTTTCTTTGCAGCCAGCTTGATAGAAAACCCTGTAAGGTAAGGAGGTACTCCTACCTGGATCGAGTATTTTAAACCTCAGGTGAGCGATTTCTCTATGAATTTTCTATGTTTCTCACCAAAAGCGGATGTTTGAGCCAAAAAAAAAAAAAAAGTCCAAAAATGTTGGGACTGGGGCGTACCACTGCCCAGAAAACGTCGGGATGGGGTGGGTTAAAAACCATTCATGCTATCCGGACTAATCTCTAATATATCGGAAAAAATCCGAGTTAGCAGGGGGAAGTCCAGATGTCACTTTTATCGGAATTTCGCATTTTTCAGAGTGGCTTGGGCCCCAATTAGTCCGTTATAGTGAGGTCTTACTGTAGTCCTTTTTAACCCTTTCATTATGAGGGGTTCTAAAGTGAATATAAAAACATTGAGATAGCAAGCAAAAAGCAGAAAATCCGCCATCCAATTGAAGGTCTTGGAAACTTACCCCTTGTGAAGTATGAGACAAAAGTTTACCTAAAATTTTAATCATCTTTCTCCCCTGCTGGCTAATATTCCTAGGCTGAAATTTTCTAACACTTTATCTCTTCTTTTTTCCTCTGCTGGCCTGGGTATTCCGAAGCTGAAAGCAGCTTGGTATGTTCCTCTGCCTATAGATGATCCTCATAGATATGGTTCATCAGAAATGAATGTGGTTTTGGTGAAGCAGTGATGATGATGATGATGATGATGATGCACATGCCCTAAGTGTAAAGTAGACTCATTGCACTAGTAGATGAACTGTTGCCCCTGAATGTGCTGCATGAAGGATTGGGATCGTGTTTACCTTTGAGTTGTTTTTTCCAATAGCTGATTCAGAGGTGGGGGGATGGGGGAGATCTGGGGAGTCTAGGGTCGTTTTGTTTCACCTTCGACAATTTTTTGCTACAAGAAGTACAGTAGGTCTGCTATGTAAACTGCCTATATTGAGATCTTTTTTTTAATTATCTTACAGGAAATCATATCATTTATAAAGGCACTGACATGTTTGCTTAGTAAAGTTACACTGATTTCTGTGAAGCTGATTTCCTGTTTCACCCAGTGTAAAGTGTCACTTACATGAAAGCACTGTGATATTTTGGAGAACATCTTTGTGTGATAATGAAGACTGCCTCTATAGAGAAATAGTGAATGAAAAACAGCAATACACAGTTGAAAATTCCCAACCGTGGAATTCGACACTATTGATGAAGTTTCATAGTTTAAAGGTTTAAATTAACTGAGATAATGCATATACAGTACAGAGTTTGTTATGACAGTAAGTTCTCATTGTAAGTTGCATTTTTGACATACAATCCTTTTTTTTTTCCAGTAATTGAATCCACAGTTAAACCCTCCATGCTGGGCTGTTTATAATGCTGTTGTTCTCTCACTATTGGAATTTTTCTGAAAATAGCCTGTTTTCAAACCTTAATCTCTCGGAAACTATAGCAGTTGCGGAAACAAATTAAAGACCTTGTACTCACCAACTCTTCTTCTTACAAATGAAAGTATCCCCAGGTCTGTAGGTCCTTATACTGATGAGTAATTTCGTAATGAAGAGTAATTTTTAGTGCAAGAGGTAGGCTGTTTTCGTGCTTTAACGCGTGGCCCCGATTTTGGCTTCACTTTCAGTGTGATAACTTCTCCATTACTAGACAAACTATACACAGCAGTGTCCAAGGCATGCCCTATGGCACTATCACTGAGTCCTTTCCTAGTATCCATGGAAAGAGGTTTGGCAGAGGTGTATGAGGCAAAAGTCTACATGAGGAGGGAACGGAATCAGATGAGATGAGTTAAGACAATTTTGTCTTTCATCTGGCAAAGTCACATAGACGACTGAGGTATGGTTGGCTTGCCTGGCAGGAGTCTCTCCCTAGCTTTTGGTGACAAGATCAAATGGCGGCCACTTCAAACTGTAGCGCAAAAACAAGTGCAATCCCGACCGACACCCGGCACTGCCCGGCCACCAATTTCTTGACAGTTCTGACCAGCACCTGGCGTCTCGAAATGATCGGATCTTGAATTTGGCTCTCTCTTGTACTTTGTTTTTCTCTTGGAAGAAACAATAATTGTGGGCTTGCGGCCTTTGGTTCCTTCTTCCTCGCATTAAAAAAAAAAAAAGTTAAGTGTGAAGTAGAGAAAATTTTGCGTATTAAAATTCATTATTACTGATAGAACTAGTTTGCCAGTTTCCCATAATTTTCAGTACCAGATGCATGTAAAAAGCTGAGATATTTTAAAACATTCTGGCTTACTAAAAAGGCTGACTACACTATAAAATTTAAATGAGTGGGTGTCATCTATGGGGGGGGAAAAAAAAAGAAAAAAAAAGGGTTTGGAAACTCCCCTCCCCCTCCTTTTAACTCTCTCTGGCTACTGTGACTCAGTATCCACTGAATAAAATTATCTGATATTAACTGAAATAGAAGACTAGAGTTGTCCAGACCATGAGATTGTTAATGGTAGCAGTGTTAACACTGTCAGGCGCCTGTGACTCATTCAGCTGAATAAAATTGTCTGGCAGGAGCGGGAATAGAATACTGTTAAGTCCTTGATTTTTGGTGCTATTTTTATGTCATTTTTTTTTAGCAGAGTTCCCAGTTAATTTCAGAAATATTTAGATGATCCATTACAAGTGGAAATGTTGGTGGATGAGAGAGACAAGTTAGAGATGGAATTCTTTGTTTTCTCTAACGTTTTGTGTTCTTTGTAGCCCAAGACTTTCAAAAAAAATAAAGAAATCAAGCTCTAACCTGTATCTGTCTCCCACCCAACATTTACAGAAATATTGTCTATGAAAGTACCATTGTTATATATGAAGCCGATTTTCCAGTTCCCCCTCCACCCCCTGTTAACAGTACCAGTTGTATGCTGTAATATTTCGGACATCCCTGGCACATAACGAGGACGTAGTGTACAAGAGTTTTCCCGGCCATGAGAGGGTTAACAAATGCTAGATTGGTCCCTTCATCCCTGCATCAGCACAAGTCCTCTGTCCAGTAGCTGTGGAGGGTTAAAGAGTCGTATTGATTCTCAAGGTTGTATGCTTAATCCCTTCACATTGATGATGTATTTGGTAGATGTTTCTTGCTATTTCCAGACATTTTTATTCAGTCTGAGAGACTTTTCAAACTGGAGAGGTTAGATATAGCCTTCATTAATCACCTCCTTGCTAGAAATCAGCACTAAGTTGAGTAAAAGTGTCTGAAGATGTCAAGAATAAAGCAGAAAAATATGTTGTTTAATTGAAGGGGTTATAACTTAAATGAAAAGAAAGGCAGCTTCGCAGTTTCAGACCGGCAATTTCTACCTGCCATTACTTGTATTTAGTCACCTCAGTGGTTTGCTTGATGGAGGTATCAAGCCTGAGGAGGTTGTGTGTTAATGTGCCACGGTTCAATTCCAGGAGGTGGTCAGTGATTTTTCAGTTATCCAGTATGCTGCTAGTACCATAGGGTGATCTCCAACACCATTGTGGAGGAAGGAGGCTTTTTGTTTATCTAAAATGCTGCCAGAACCACAGGGCAGTTTCCTACACCATAACCAATATGAGTACATTCCCAAAGGTGTAATAAGGAACTGGCTGTTACTGTTTATTTATTTATTTTTAACTTTATTTTTACTTTATATTGATCATCCTGCATCCCACATAACACAGTGCAGTCAGCAGCTACACAGAGAGGTCTTACAAGTTCTGTCCATACCACATGCTTCACAAGGTTCCCATTGTTAATTTAATGCTTAAGCATACAACCTTCACTCTCAGTACAGACCACTTCAGGAACTGTTTTCATAATCACTCTTAAGCCTAAGCTATGTATGAAATTGATTGTTTATACTTTTGTCCTCACTTACAGAGCTACTAAGCGCTTCACTACCAAACCAGAGTGAATATTGAAGTGAATATAAAGCATGTCTAAACAACAAGATTTCTGAGCCATCTACTCACTCAGTGTATTGCTGCTCTTCAGTGCCTGCCCTTTCCTCACTTCCTCCCTTCTTTCCTTCCTTCCTCTTCTGTCTTTCTTTTCTTTATTCTTTCCTCTTCCTTCTGTCTACGGGTAACACTACACTGAGTGACAAGCCAAATGGTTTCCTGAACACCGGGAAACCATTTACTATGCTGGGTGGTAACCATATAACCAAATTATGGCACCTGGTGGTTTAGTGGGTAATTAAGGTGCTTCAGTCGGATTGAGCCGGTGCAGATTTATGTCCAAGGGGTGGTTGGGGTTTATTGCTCACATAATGCCACTCAGGGATGAGTGAGGCTGGTCACTCTCATCTTAAATGTCAGGACCAACTTTCCTAGCCCCGGGCTCCTATTCTCCTCATGGAGCAACACAGGATTGGATGATGATGGTGATGATGATAAAGTCATTGCTTGCCCAAACATGTCTTTTTATGATAGTTCACTGCTCGACCCAACAACATGGTTACTGATGATTCACTGCTATAGAAACCAGTTTACTGTAAAAACTGATCCGTTGTAGACATGACCCCAGAATTACGGTGTGGCCTTGAAAACCTGGCACAAATTAGCTGTCCAAGTGTTACTTAGTTGTGTGTGTGAATCTTTTGGTGATATGGGGTCACCTGCTGGTTCTCTGACCTAGTTGCTGAAAAGGCTCACTGATATTAAAACAGATGAGTGAGAAACAGTATCCCAGTGACTAAAAGAAACTGACAAGAAGAGTAATTTGCCGATCATTCTTTTTGGTAACACAGTGATCGTCTGCCAGTTCTCTGACCAAACTGCAAGAAAAGCTTACTGACATCAAGACAGACAAGTGACAGACAATTTCTCTTTGCTAAATGAATGACGAGGAGAGTGGTTCCATGATAATTCTTTGAACACTGAGTGAACACTTTAAGTGATGCATTTTGCTGAAAATTATATATAAATATATATATACATACATATATACAGTATATATATATCCCCATAAGACAAGAGTACATAATTCTGGTGTACTCTCAATATATCGTTGGGGTCAGATTCGCAAACAAACGTATGGTAAATTCTGTGTCGTAACTTTCATTTGTTGTCATAGGTAGGACACGTAGGGTGCAGGATATTCCCGTGTTATTGTACTTTGTACAGAAACAAATATTAGTCATGGGAGAAAAACTATCTTGAAGTTAGACTCTCATGAAGGAAGAAAAAAGAAAGGGATCACAGAATTTCCCATGTTTCCCTACTGTAAATCTTCCTATAAAAGTAGAAATTAGTTATGAAAGAAATAATATCTCAAGTTGTTCTGGTTTGCAAGAATGACAGGGAGAGTGGTGAATATTCCCAGATCTCTAGTTCATCCCACCCAAAGAAATCACGAGTTACGATGTGGAATTTATCGTAAGCATATTTGGGAATCTCGCCTCTGATTTCCTGTACAGCGGGAAATATTGGTACTGTAACATGTACAGTAAGTCCTCATTATAAGTCTCATTTTCTGATCTTTATTTATACTTTTATATTCATGATAAATATTGGAAAATTGTCAGTCTTTTGAGTCTGGGGATTATTATTATTTTTTAAATTTTATTCTTACCATCTCCTTATGATTTTGTTCAGCTTAGGATAGAATTTTCAAACTGGAGGGGTTAGATTGAGCCTTAATAAACCCCTTCAGTACAAGAGGCCTTTCCTAAATTGAATAGAATCATCTAATAACAGCAAGAAAAAGTTTAAAAAGTAAGTTGCCCAGATTCAAGTGATTAAAAATCCTAAAATTACTCATAACACTAATTTTCCAGTTCCCAAGATTCACCGTACCAATTGTCACCCCAAAACTGAGATGGTACTTTGGAAGACTCATAACTAGACTTATAATGTGGACTGCCTGTTGTAGTTTTCTGGCTCTTGTGGGGCTTGAGTGATAGTTTTTACCAAAGTTGGGCAATATAATGTAGCTTCTCTGTTTCCCTTTTGATTTTTTTGTTTTTTTTTATTGCAAACCCGTGTTCCCTCGCAAGTCGAGGGCATTTTTAGGACACAACACTGCAGTTACAGTTCATTCACCCATTGTACCCAGGTGACGTGCTTTTTGTGTACTTTTTGCTGCTTCCAGATGATTTTATTTAACTTGGAAAAGAACTCACACATTGAAGGGATGGGTTGTCTTTGTCCTCCTAAACTTGAAAGGTCTGTCCTAATTCCTTTCCTATCCCACCAAAAAAAAAGGATGGTGGAGGATGGCTTGCAGTCCGCTGGTTTCACATTCAGATGAGCCTGGGGTTGCAGCTACAACTACTAACTCACTAAAATCATCATCCCGACTTTCTTCCCCATCTTTAAGTGGAGCAAAAGGTTAGGATGATGATGATGATGTATGATAATCAGGAGATGGCAAAAATAAAATAAGTAAGATGTCTCTGGGTACAGTGGGTGAACCAAGGGAAAATGTCAGGAAAATGTCAAGTGGTCAGATCTGTGGTCAGCTGAGGGAAAATTGAGTCGCAAGGGCATATCCAGATTTTTTTTTTTTTCCTGGACATTCTTCACTCCCCAACTCCTGATACCCATCCCCAAACTCCAACCCCCCAACCTCCCAACCTACAACCTCACCCCTGCTTGCAACCCACCCATAGCCACATCCCCCAACCCCATCCTAACCTGCAACTTCACCCACTCCTCAACTCCCACCCCTTTCCCTCATCCAAAGAAGGCAAAACATACTGGTACAACTAACAGCGTGTCTTAATTTCAAAGTGCTCCATATATTTCCGATGAAAGAATTATGCAATATTTTTATATGTATTTCTTCCTTACAACTGTAATTGGTTTATTTTAATTTGGCCAAAAATTGTTATCTTTCTGTCTTGAATGCTGAACTGTCCCAAGAGGTTAACACTAGAATATGATGCTGTACTCGGTCCACTTTAATTTGGCATAAAATTATCATCCCTCCATCTTAAGCCCTTAGGAGTGTTGTAGTGAAGCACTGTAGAGCCTTGATACTGTCTTATTCTGTCATTTAGATACAGGAAATAAGCTGCAAAGTGACAAAAATATCTTCCAAGTTAAATCAGATGAAGAATAAAAATACAGTACTTTGCCTACATTTTGACATTATTCCAGATACAGTATAAACAGAATTGAGTCGCTGCAGAATTTTGAACTGTATTACATGTACCATCAACATATGGGCTGATGATGTTTACCAAGTGGAATCCCTCTCCCAACACCCCTAGATATGCCCTTGAATTTTTTTTTTTTTTTTTTTTTTTTCCGCTCTTGACTGAGGATAGCCATGTTCCCAAAGGTCCATCAGTCCTCCTAAATACCATACACCTTCGCATGTCACCACTTCTTGCTAATACCCACCATCTGAACTGAATAAATGCCTGGGCTGTCTCATTAGGGTGACAGAGATGGTAGTAATGGCATTTTCTTTAAATAATAATAATAATTATTATTATTATTATTTTTTTTTGTACATTGTTGGGTCTTAAGGAGAATTACCAGGTACTAAAATTTGTTATAAGACTTCAGATCATCAAATTCTTCCCCGCCCTTGCCTGCGATCAAATTCAAGCCCTCTCAGATAGCAGACCACTTCCCTAACTGCTTAAACAAGGTGTGCACTTAGTCCTTTTGATTTCTATGGATGCATCTAGTTAGTTTACCCAGGCTGTCGTGAGATTTTGTTCCGCTAAGGGAAGATTCTGGGTATGAAAGGATTAAAAACTGTTAACATCTTCACCTTGGGTTCATCTTTTGTTCATTTTTATTCTTGCAATCTCCTCATGATTTTATTCAGCCTGTGATAAAGGACTGTATTCTGGTGCAGTTAGGAAGCATACTAACACCTATTCCTTTCTGGTTTATTTCTGATTCTGCTCCATTACTGTATTCTTGTGTGTTATTCATTCAATCTGTGCCCTTAGTTAAAAGATATAAGAAGCAAAGAAGAGGATGTTAATGGGAAATTCGGGAAAGAAATTGTAAAGAAAGAGGTGCCAGGGAGCCCCGAGAATATGGGCCAAAATCTTCAACCAGGACAGGTTAGGTAAAGCCTTGATAACCACTTTAGTACAAAATCCTTTTCCTAATCTAACTGTCTATCTATAGCCCGACACCGTAATCCCGCAAAGGGTGGCTGCAGACAAAACGCCTCCAGATCGTTCTGTCATCCACCATTTGACTGCCCTCTCCCCAACTCACTCCCCCCTCCCTCATATACCTCTCAGCTCCATCCCTCCACTTCATCCTCGGTCTCCTCTTCCCTCTCCCTCCCTCCCTTTTCCTAAGCTGAATAAAATTATCTAGTAGCAGAAAAAATAAACTAAAGGTGATGTCACCAGGATTCTAGACATTAATTTTTTGAATATTGGATTTCTCCTTACTTGGATACAGTAATTGGGATGTAGCCTGAAAATAGCAGCAATAAGGTTAATGAGCCCTGGAATCACATAGTCCTGCCAGTAGTTTAATAATTATGAATCTGATCCAGTGTTTTCTAAATCCTTTAAGTCCAGTGACATGTTTTGATTTTATTCTTACTATGTTCAGATGATTTTTTTAAAAGTTAGTGAGAGAAATAAGGTTTGGATGAGTTAATGGTTAATGTTTCTCCCTGTTTCTCCATAAGTCCTGTAGTTTCTCCAAAGTTGAAATCATCTGAAGGTAACAGAAATAAACTAAGAAAATATGTTATCAGATGGAAGGGGTTGCTGCTGACGACAGATCTGCCTCGTAAAAATGTGAGCCACTGACCTGACAGTTCTGATATGTATACCTTCACACTCTCTATAACACATTTCCTCATAACCTCAACAGTCAGACATCAAAGTCTCAATGGCCATGATTGTGAGTATGAGAAGGGCTCGGGTGAACCTCCTGAACTGTTAAAAATAAGTTTTATGTTACCTTGCTTGATGTCATGTTTTGCCATTTAGTCTACTGTAATTCAGAGAAAATTTGATTACTGATGTTCCTTGTCTAACTATAAAACTAATTTGCCTGTTTTTCCCAATTTGCTGTACTAAATGTTTGGAAACTGTTTTGATATTTTAAAATTATTCTCTGACTTTTTTTGAAGGCAGACTATGAAATTAACTGGAAACTTTCAACCTCGTGGCCTGCGGATGCCTTTTTCATTTTGTTCTAGCTGGCATCAGACTATTTTTATTCAACTTAGGTGAGTTCCTAGGTCTAATGAATGATTTGTCAGGCCCCTTCGGTTTAAAGTCCCTTCAAAGCTGAACAAAATCATCTGTGGATAGAATGAAGTTTAAAAAGATAACCTAGTAATGAAGAGGTTGAAGTCTGTGGAGTGACACTGGGGAACATCGTATGTTTGGGATGCTGTAGTTATGATTCAGTAATTGTAAACCGTCTTATGCATCCCAAACATTTTCACAAATGTTATGGTTACAAACTGCCTTTTTTTTTCCTTTTCAGAAGGTACAGAAATTATATTGAACAGTGCTGTACAACGTGCTGGGAATATCTTTTGTGTGTGTCATAATTCTAAAAAATGTGCATCCCCTTGAACATCCCAAACATTGTCGTAAATCTTATACTAACACATGGGATACTTGGTCTTTCAGTATGAGGAGTACTTACTCTCTTAAGGAATACATATATTTGTATTGCTTAAAAAACATGCAATGTTGTGTTCAGAATGTGTGTAGTGGAAGCTTTTGTCTTCCTAACCACTATCAGCCGTGTAACTTAAGACTTAGATTATTTCAATTCTATCATCAAGAGAATGTCATTTTTATTTTTTCTAACTAATGCCAGACTTTTACTCAGCTTAAGAGGACCCCTTTCAGAGTTAAAGAGTTAGTGAAATATATAGCAAACCATTCCAGCTCAAATAATGTCATAAACTTGTTTTTCAAAGGCTTTCACCTTCTGTGCATTTTGAAGCATACATCACTTGTTGATGGCTGAACAAGGCAGTCCAGTGATCCTCTCTAAAACTGATTTAAATCATTTGGAGAGCATAATAATTGAATATAATCATCACAGCATAGACAGTAAAAAATCAGAAAACTATTTTTGTTGCCTTCTCAAGATGTTCCTTAGTCATTTGGGGGTGTCATTTGGAGCCCTTCTCATGTTTACAGTAATGGCCGTCACTCTCACTCACTCCATGTACTCTGTAATTTGGTGTTCAGTTCACTAAGCGCAGGTGGTTTAAGGGGAACTATGTGGGGACTGATTTTGTGTTGTATTTTTTCTGGCCTGGGAGATTTAGTTGTACCTCTTCATTGGAGATTTATTCTTCATATAACATCTTAATCCCTTCACTGATTACCTTTTTTTTGCCACCCTCGGACAACTTTCATTCTGTTTGGGGGAGATGTCTGTTAATGGAGAGGTTAATGCAGGTTAAATGTATGTCCCCCAGTTTGAAAATTCTCCCATAAGCAGAATGATATTGTATAACATGCAGGAATAAGATGAAAACTGTGTCATCAGAGTGAAGGTGTTAAAAGTCTAGAGTATACAAATGAATAGTTTTATTCAGTAATGGATTCTACTTAAGATACTCGGATATCTTCTTGCATGCTGTCAGTGCAGACAGACTACTGTATGATGATATTAAACTTGCCTAGCCCCAGGTTCCTACGCTCCTCATGGGGCGACGTAGGATTGGATGGTGGATGGATGGATGGATAAATTACATGCAAGAGAACAGCAGTTTATTTTACACATGATTATTTAGCATCCTCTTGTGTGTGAAAATACAAATTTTGTTGACATTTAACAGATGCTACATATCCACAGCACTGAGTTCCTTATACGACACCTTAATATCCTCATGTATGTTAGTGATGCAAAGTATGGCAGTAATGTATTCAAGATATAAGTAACATGAAAGAGAGTATTAAAGAAATGTATACATAATAGTAATCATCAGTAATTTATTCTAAATATGACACCTCAGTATTTTCTTGTTAATGATGATAGGTACTACTGTATATGTTGATTTTAAGCAGGTATAAACACAGTAATAAATAACAGACCAGTAAGGTGTAATATGCAAAATAAACTTCCAGGGAAGAGGTTGTCACAAAGTCTTGTATGCCAGTGAAAATACAACTCTATGTGAACAAGGATAAGTTTCTGTGGTTCTTGAATATGGATGGTAAATAGAAATGATTATTGTGTGCATATTAGCTGCCTCATCTTAATGGATTTACTCTGAGTCCTCATTATATACTGGCTTTATTTTTCTCATGTTAAATCCTCAGTTCTTGTTTAGTTGTGGCTCCAGGATCATCTGAATGTAAACCTGGTGGTCTGCAGGCTGAAACTGCCTGTCTTCTGCAGTTCATCATACCCCTTTTGTAGGATATGGAGGTATTTGAGGGATGTTTGTATGACCAGGCACAGAACCAACTGGCTATGTCAGTTCCACTACATGAAGCCATCCCTCCCCAGTACCATAAGCCTCTGTGAGTTGCAGATATATTTCTGTTTAGAGTTTCATTGATACCCAAAAATTTCTGTTTAAAGTTTACTGTAATTGATACCCATAAATTTGAACTTCCATTTTTTTTTTTCACTCTTTCCAATTTAGAGCACAAAGTGAATGGCAAATATTATTATATTATTTACCGCATCCCTGGCATATAATGAGGACTGCCGGTACAGTATTTGTTTTGGTCAGCCTGCATCCCACGTCACGGGATGCCTCAGCACTGATGTAGGGGCCAGACATGTAATTGTATAAGTGAATTGGACTTCATTTCTCAAGTTGTATTCTAAGTGGCTTTAGAGGTCTTGTAACACCATCCCCTTAGCAGTTTATTCTGCCTATTACACCTTCAGTATCTTCTGTGTTATTGATGAAGCTGTTTGGATATTAATACAATACAGTTAACATGAATGGGAATGTTAAAGCATAATGTGCAAAATAAATCACCAAGGAAGAGGTGCTAGGATATCTTCTATGCCAGTTAGAATATGACCACTAGGTAGAAAGTCAATCCATTTGGCATTTCATTAGTTGATCAAAAGTTAACTAATTTTCATGCAGGAATTTAGTGATTGGATGTGCCCAGATATACTCCTTAATATTAAATCTAAATAGCAATAATATATTAAAAAAAAAATTGCCAGTAGGTTAAGAAACTATGCTATAGATATTTCAGCTGTGTTTGGTAAGGATTTTGAAGGTTTGCCTGGAGGGCTTGTGAATAGATAATAATAAATATGATGAGGAAAGCTAAGTAATGGCTTGTTGGTGGTGGTTGATAAATGATTAATTCAAGTGAGCACATTAACCCTTTCTACCTGAGGACATGTTTTTAAATTTTATTCCTGCTGCTATCATGCACCTGTTTGGTTTCTGACGGCGCCTTGGTGATGAAGGGGTTAATTTAGACTATAACTAACCCCTCCAGCTCAGTCTTTCCTAAGCTGAATACAGTCACACGGAAGTAGCAATGATAAAATTTAAAATGTCATCAGATTGATTGGGTTAACTCCTTTACTACACTGACTTCTTTTTTCTCTCTCTCTCTCTCTCTCTCTCTCTCTCTCTTTTTTTTTTTTTTTTTTTTTTTTTTTTTTTGCTGTTATCATATGAGTGTATTCAGGCTTAGAGAGACTTTGTACTGCAGGGATTGCATGTATTGTTTCTTAGCTTTCTTCACTACCAGGATGCTCTCTAACGCTGAATTAAAACATCTGATAGTGGCAGGAATGAGATGTAAGTGATGTCCTTGAGCTGAAGGGGATAAAGCACCAGAAATAAAAGCTTCTAAGTGTTGGCTTGTCATGTACTTATCTTTTCATCACACTCAAACTTTCTCACGCTCCATGTGGGTTGAGTCACTGCAAATACTTAACATGATAGACATCAGTATATCCTAGCATGATTGTATATACCCGTATGCTATATATACAATGCAGTATGTATATTATTTTTTATTAAAATATTCCTTGATAAGCCATCAGGATATTTTGAGGAGAGCAAGAATATATGAGCCTGTTCAGAGGAGTTTATCTAGGCTGTATCTAACCCTTCCAGCTCATAAGTCTCCAGGATTAAACAAGGGCATCTGTGGGTAGAGGGGAAAAAAAAATCAGAGTGAAGGGGTTAATGATACAGCCCTATACTGTATATCTTTTGCACACATATGTACTGGTTGGTTACACTCTAAGTGCTCATATTTGGAGGTAGCAAATATTAATACCGTACAAAAATGTTTGTAACTGGATTGAGAGGGTTAAGTCAGAGTAAATTGCATAAAGATTGTCCTTTAACTCGTGCAGCCCAATGGATGTATTCTTCAGGTAATATTTGCAGTCTTGTGATAATTTTATTAAGTTCAGGATAGTTGTTGTTAACTGGAAAGGTTGAATACAGCCTTGATAAACCCCATCATATGAGAAACCTTTCATAAGTTGTGGAAAATTGTTTCCTAGCAGTGAGAATTATACATAAAGGATGTCACCTGCACTGAAAAGTGATTTTTTTCTCTCTCTCTGACAACTCAGTCCTGGCAATGTTTCTCGGTGATTGAATATAAGAATGTCAACAATATTGAGTCGACAGGATGATATATACTTTTTCCCCAGTCAACAGGATGATATATACTTTTTCCCCAGTCAACAGGATTTTGGTGACTTCCTTACAATTGCAAAGGGAGTGTTTCAAAGAATAAGTTGTCAGAAAAAAGCTACAGAAAAAGTTGTTGGAGACAGTTGCTCATGTATCACTGCCTTTCATGAACTGTAGTGAGGTTCTGTCTGGCTGGAGGTGCACTTGAAGTTGGTTTGGACTCTTTTGACATTTAGTTATTTGGGATGCAAGCTTTGTTTTTTCTGGTGTGTAGGCATTCCTAGGACCATATTCTCGTCAGTAGAATTCAGTGGTGTATTTTTTGGTTAATTCTTTGCTGTTTCCTGAGGACTTTATGCAGCTAAGGTGAGACTTTTGAACTGGAGGTATTAGATATAACCTTAATTAACCCCTTCACTGATGATGATCCTCTGTTGGTTGAATAAAATCATTTGGTGGATGAATGGTTTGAAAAATATCATAAGACTGAAGGGGTTAATGAGGCTCCCAACATCTCTCTTTATCAGTGTTATCCCTTTGTACCTGAGGACATCTTATTTTGCTTTTGCTGTTATTAGGCAGTTTATACAGCTTAGGAAGAGAGGTTGATGAGGGTTTTATCTAAACCCTGTAGGGTGAATAGTCTCTCCTAAACCGAATAAAACCACCTGAATATGGCAAGAATAAAACTGGAAATATTTCATTGGGTTCTCTGAAGAAAAGGCGACAGAAAGTTCCCTCTTCCCGTGAGAATAAGGCCTTAATCCCTCTCTGTGTCATGATTTGTTTGTATTTTAGTCTTGCTTTTTTTTTTTTTTTTTCCTTTTTCCTTTTTTTTTCTAGACCATTTTAGTCAGCATAGGAGTGACCTTGCAGACTGGAGAGGTTAGACATAGCCTTTAGTAACTCCTTCAATATGAGAAGTCTTTTCAAAGCTGATTATAATTGTATGGTGACAGTAAGAATAAAATAAAAAATATACCCTTGGATTGAAGGAGTTGAGTTGACATGGTGGATGGGAAGCTTGCCTGGGCTTTCTTACTTCAGCTTAAGGGGCTTTGTAGTGCCCCTTCCTTTCCATTTCATTTCTGCATGGTGGTCTAGTGGCTACAGTGCCCCTGTTATTGGAATGGCTTTTCATAGGTGTGACCTCCAAAAGGTGACTGGAGGCTTTTTGATCATGTACAGAGAGAGACGCAAGTATCTTCCCAATGTTTGACGAATCATAGCAGAAAAATCGAACTATCTGAAACACACATTAGTGAAGATAGGGTTTTCATTTTACTTTGCCAGTAGTAAAGTTTCTTCAGATGGAACTGGGAAGATAGATATTTCTTTGACTGTACAGTACTGCAGGTACGGGAAGCAGGCTGGTCATCTACCCTTAAAGGTATTCGATTAGAGTGTTCTTGCCTCAGATCCCTTCACCTTGAAGGAAGAAGTCCTCGGAAGCTCATAAATTGACAGAGATGACAGCCTCTCCCTCCCTTGTTCTCTGGGTTGTATTCCAAGTGGCTCTGGAGATTTTGTAGTCTCTTCCTTAGTGAAATATTTTGCACATTACACATCAGTATCCTCTTGTGTGTTACTGGTACAAACTGTGTTGATATTAAAACAGTGCAAATAATATACAAGAGAATGAGATGGTGTAACATGCAAAATAAATTGGTAGAGGAGCTGCTACAAAGTGTCCTATGCCACTTGAAACATGATTCTTTTTCACCTGGGAATGTCCGCTGCTGACAGTCTTTTCTGCCTGGTTGTTGAGTCTTACCCCAGTTATCTCTTCTCGTGGCCACCGGGTTTTCTTTCGTACATAAATACATATATATTTATTTCGTGCAGAACTTCTTATACAGTTTTTATGCATTATGTGTCCTAGATCTGACTTTTCTTGTTTATATATTTTAAAGTTATTCTTGTCACAGTTTTGGATCCAGTGTGGCAATGCAGGCATATTATAATAGTTCGTAAGAGATTTTTTTTCCTAGAAACTTTCTAGTAAAGATGACAGTTAAGGCTGGGTTTCCTTACCCTAATTTTTTACGTATACAGCCTTGGACTGTACCAATGCTGTATGCAAGCTTGTAAAACTAAGGGGAATTTATATACAGTACTTGTTTACAACGGCCGCAAGTGGTTGGTGGTGGTGACCATCACCCACTCCCAAGGCAAAGTGCTGCCTACATCTTCCCAAGGAGACTACTCTGCATGACAAACTTTATGGTTTCCTTTAACACAGGGAACCATTTACATTTACTGTGTTGGGTGGTAACCATATAATCAAAGAACAGGGTGACGTAGAGCCTACTGCAGTGCACTTGTTAACTGGATGGAGAGGAACATATGCAGTGTCCAGGAACCAAGCCTCCACACACTTTCCCGTGCCTCACTGTGGTGAGGTATTGTCCATCCCAAGGGATTGAGTGTTGTTGGTTACCAGTCAAATTCATCCCCCAGTCTGACTTCACCTGGCCATCAGCTGAGCTAAAAGTGTTTTTTTACCAATAAGGACTATTCAAAACGTAAAAAAGGGATACCAAATAGGTTGATTGACCAGTACCACCACACAGGTCAGGTTATATGCAGGATGGGATCCCCGTTGGCAGAATAGGAAGTCCAGAGAACAGATCCAGAAAAAGAATAATAAATGTGAAGGTAGAAGCTGGCAGCACTACATCATGTGAGTGGATAATAGTCGCCACCACCTACCACACATTTTTAAAAATTGCGGAAAGTGAAATTTGGCACAGCGTTAAATCTCCAACTGGACAAGGTTTTAGACAGGGTAGGGGCCCTCACCCTCCACCTGGACTAGGTATTAAGAGGGGTGTGACACTCAAGTGCCAATTTCGCTAAGCGGGACAGCCTTCAGGGTTCCCTGGCAGTGCTTGTATGCACAACCTTTTTCCAGTTATTTAGTATATTATTTTGAAATAGTAGTAGACCTCCACCTGGACCAGGCTTTTGGCTGGGAGGGATTCCCCTACGCCAAGGGGAAGGGAGAGCGGAACCCTAAGGGGAATGCCATTGTGCACGTTCATTATTATGTACCAAGGAAAACGAAATTTTGCTCAGTGGTAAATCTCCCAGACAGGTTTTAGCCTACATGAGACCCTGGGGAACCCCTTCTTTCCCCTAAAAATACTGCAGAGGTAGGTGCTGCTTTCAAAAATGTTTTTTTTGTCTTGACTGAGCCATCTATAATATTATTTGCGTTTCTTTTGTGTCTCTAGTTTTAAGCTGTGATATTACAGAGCTGCTCTGTGCCTTGCTTATCCTGCTAGATCTAGAGTAATTTTCAATTAGCAATAATTTCTAACGCCTAGCCATGAGAAATCGTTGGTATATTGGAAAGCTTTATAATATTTTAGTGGTGTTCCATAAATCAGCACTTTTTCTGGATATGTTCATGAGTTTATTTTTTATTTAGAAGATGCGCTACGATACCCACCCACGGAGTCAGCGGTTTGCATGAACAGCCGATACCTTGACGCATAAGTGGAATCTTGAACTGCTTACTTATTACAAAAAACAAAACCCCAACAGCCGCAAGGTAAGAAATAATGTAGTTTAAGTGTGTCGTTAATGTACAATATAAATCGCTGAGTAAAGTGATTCTTCTTTAGCGAACAAACGTGAACTTTGGCAACACTGGAGCCGGTAGAAACAGCTGATCCCAACACAACGCACGTGTGTGAGGGACCTTGAGCTACTGTATCAAATTATCAGCAGCCTAGTACCCCAGCAGCCTTGAGATACACAAAAACACCCCCACGACCTTGACAAGATGCCGCAGGAACTCACAATACCCACGAATGTGCTGGCAGTGGCGGCTGGACTCACATTCTCACTGGGGTTCTTCTGCGGGTACAAGTTCAAGAGCTGGAGGATCGAGTGGCTGAAGAGGCGACGAGAGAGGCTGCAGAGGAAGATCCAGCAGACACAGGCAGAGATTGACCAGATGCAGAGATCGTAGCCTCTTACTGGTAGGTGTTTTTGCTAGATTTTTTGTTTCATATTTTTTAGGCATTTTCCGTTTTGCGTGCCATTAGTAATAGTGAAAGATGCTGTGGGAGGGAACATGCCGTATTTATATAAGCTTAGCCATTCTCAGTACAACAGTCATTAGTTCATGAAAGCTGTAACGCTAACACCCGTAATTACATTTTCTGGTAGACTTCCTCATACCAATTTCTTGAGTCAAAGTATTTTTTCTTAATCTGTCATGCTTTCGTCAGTTGTAAAGTGTTGCCTCTGGTGATGGTATTCACATCCTTTTGGAATTAATGAGATGTGGCAGCATTGTCGTAGCCCTTAGAAATTTTGAAAGTTTCTCTTGTGTCCCTTTCTTTTTTTTTTTTCCTTCTTCAAATGTTTATAGTTTCAAGGCAACAAGTGTCATAGCTTATACCTGCTAGTTCTGGTATCAGCTTTGTGGCCCGTCACTACACTCTCACTAATTTGCCGAGGCCCCCCCAGATGCATGAGTACCAGGCTTGAACTGCATGCTCCAAGTGGGGAGGAATTTACTTTATGCCTGGCCCCCCCCTCCCCTTTTTTTTTTTTTATTACCCATACTCTGTTTCATCAAATTTGAGGGAGTCTCGTCAACTATAATATTCCTTGATATGTGTATGAAAAAGTTGTTGCCAGGAGTAAGAAATTTCAGGCCTGCCATGAATGAGGCAAACATCAGTGTTGTGCAGGATCATCGTAGTAAACTGGTCGGTAACAATACTGAGTTGGCATTGATTAGGACTGGATTGCGTAACTCAAGTGAGGTGAGGTTAGGTTAATGTTTAAAATATTCTTAGTACCGGTACACATTTTGAGCAAAGCTGCTGCAGAAGAAGCCCCTTTGATGTGATGAGATGTAACTAATGAACAGTTAGAAAATTGAAAATTCGGATATCATCAGTAATTTCTCTTCTCCACATTGACCATTTCATTTTATTTTTTCCTGCATCATTGATGACTAATGATCATTTTAGAAATAGTTTCATGTTGCACAGTTTGTTTTTTATGACAGTTGCAATAAAGGGAACTCACATTGAAACTAGCAAGATGCAAGATGGTGGTCTTTCACAGGTTAATGTTGGTATTGGAAGCTTTGAAGGTTATATATTGTTGTGGTCATAGATGGTTAAAAGTATTGGGGATTGGGGAGTGAAGCCCCCAATTTCAGTTAGGTTAGGATGCGGAGATGTGTACAGTCAACACGATCTTACACGCTGCCACAGGCATCTGAGGCAGGCATATCAATAATACTGAAAATTCCATATATTGCGGAAGTAAAATTTTACTGCTCTCTCCTGGCGGGAAAGATTGAGAAAGCTAACACCACCATTTTTGCAGTTAATTTCTAAAGATCCAACAGACACAGGCAGAGATTGACATAATGCAGAGATCGTATTTGGGTAGTGGCAGATATTTTTGCTGGAAGACTTGGATACAGGTGTGACATTGTTGAATCGGCAGTCATTTACCAAATTGGCACTTTTAATTGGAAAATATTATTTTTATCACCATATAGGTTCATGCACACCTACAGTGATTATCCGAAATCTGGCTAAAAATTTGTGTTTAATTTAACTACAGTAATCCCTCTAATATCCGGACGCCCACTAACCGAACATCCCCACTAACCGAACCTTATCGTCCTGGGATCAAACATTCCCAAAATGGTCCGAAAATCCAAAAAAAATGGAAAAAAAATCGATTTTTTGCCGTCCGTAATTTGAACTTGCCGCGCGCGCCGCGTGAGAGCATTGTTTTGGTTCGTCATTCCTCCGACGTCCGATAGAGCGCCGCTGCATCCTCCCCACTTCCCGCCTGTCTCTCACCGCGACAAGACCTACGCTCTTCGTCATGGCTGCCCACGTGCTCGCTTTTGTGGTGGTGCCGTACTTGCTGCAAGGCCTCCTGCTGCTCTCTGCCCTACTCTTAGTGTGTGTGATGATGGCCCCGCCTCCTGAGAAAAGGAAGAGAGTGGTGTTGACTCTGGAGAAGAAACGGGAGATATTGGAGAAGGTTGATGCGGGTTGGTCTTCCTCTCGCATTCTCCGCGAGTTCAACCTGGCCCGGTCGACTTTGTTTGATATCAAGCGTTCCCGAGACAAGCTCATGCAGTACACGGCTGACTTCTCGTCGAGAAGCAAACACAACGTGGAGAGGAAGGTTATGTTTACTCCCAAGTATGCAGAGATCGACCGCTCCACGTTGATTTAGTATCGACAGCAACGTGCAGCTGGTGTGATGGTACGTGGAACGGAGCTGAAGGCTGCTGCTGAGAAGTTTGCAAGGCTTCACGACGCCCTAGACTTCAAGGCATCCGAGGGTTGGCTCTTCGCGTTCAAGTTGCGACATGGCCTTACTAACCGTAAAGCACATGGCGAAGCATTGGACGCTAACGAGGATGGAGTGGACGAGTTTCGGCACAAGGTGAAAGGCTTGATCGACAGGGAGGGCCTCACTCTCGGTCAAGTCTATAACGCTGACGAAACTGGCCTATTCTATCGCTCGGTGCCAACGAACACTCTCGCCGATGAGACGGAGAAGCGTGTACCTGGCCGCAAGCTTTCTAAGGAACGGATATCTGCTTTGTGTTGTGCCAATGCTAACGGCATGCACCGGCTTAAGCCCGTTATTGTTGGCCGTGCAAAGCAGCCTCGGTGCCTTCGTGGGGTGATGGATGTCCTTCCTGTCGTATGGTACCATTCTTTGAAAGCATGGTTCATAGCTGTGATTTTCAAAGACTGGTTTCACCATCACTTCGTCAAGGAGGTCATACATTACCAGACGAAGACACTGGGAATTCCTCGCGACCAGGTAAAGGCTCTCCTCCTCGACAATGCACCTGCCCACCCGTGCGACAAGGACTTGGTTGCTGAGAATGGCCGTATTAGGTGCATGTTTCTGCCACCTAATACGACTGCTCTCATTCAACCAATGGACCAAGGAGTGATCTTGGCAACAAAGCGCCTGTACCGTCGGAAGTTCCTGGACGAGGTGATGGTGGTTCTCGAGGACGAGGACGAGCGCAGGGAAGGACGTGACACTCGAGGCAAGCGGACTTTGGAAAACCTTCGCCGCTACAACATCAAGTCTGCGCTGTACAACTGGGCTAGTGCATGGAAGGAAGTCCCTGTGAAAACTCTTGAAAATGGTTGGTCTCGTCTGCTTCTCGGAACAGATGTGGAGTACGATTTCCTAGGGTTTGACGTGGATAACTTCCATGCACGGCTACGTATGCACAGCGACGATGTTGATGTGGACGATGTTCGTGAGTGGTTGGACGACGACGAGGGCGATCCTGGGTATCAGACGTTGTCTGACATCGAGATCGCGTCTTCGGTTGCTGGTGTCAGTCCCGAACTTGAAGATTCCGACGACGAAGGCGATGATGATGCAGACTCCGCCCAGCAGGACACTACTCCAGCCATCCCCAAGCTGAGCGCACTCCGGGAACATCTAGAGTTCGTCCTAGACTACCTGGAACACCCGGACTGCGACAGGGAGATGGGGCCCTTGGGACTCGTGGAGGAAGTGCGTGCTTTCCGGCAGCGCATCATCAATCGCCAGAATCGTCGGTCCTTGCGTCAGTCAACGATTGACAGTTTTTTCAGGCCCGTGACCCCTGCTGTGCCAAGCCCTGGTTCCACTCCGTTGCCTCCCCAAGACAGGCCCTCATGCTCCGAGCCACAGCCCAGCACATCAGCTACAGTGGAGTCACCGCTCGACGTGAGTTTGCGGCTGTCTTCAGAGTCTTCTGTAGTCGGTACGCCATCACCACTACCCACCGATGCACCCCTTGGACGCCTGCCAGTGATACTCAAGGGCTCTGACAGTGAATAAACAGCAAGAACTTCTCCACTAGACCACACGGGAATTTTGAGTGTTGTGCAGTGAAAAAAACGGTGTGTTGTGTTAAGGTTTTCAAGTTGGGAGAAAAGACTAAGTAGAAAAGAAATTTAACGTAACTAACCTTCTTTGTTTTGGCTTTGGAAACTTAAAAAAACTTGGGAAAAGTTAATGTGCAACACTTAAATTTAATGGAACATTATTTGGACTAAAGTGAACACTGTGAAAAGAACGGACTTCTGTGTGTTAGTGACTAAGTTCAGTGCAAGACTTCAGGAAGAGTGTAGTGCAAGTGCTTCAGGAAATCGTTCTTACTGTCAGAGTCCGAGAGGAGGCGGTTATTCATCGAGGTGGCCAGGGACTTGCTGTAAGTAGCCAAAATGTTTCATGTTGTACTATTTTCCATACTATATTTACCAGAATGTTTCATATTGTATTTTTTCCCATACTACACTTACTAGAAAGTGTCATACTGTACTTCTTTCCATACTAAACTTACCTCATGCATGTGCAGTAGGAATGTGTTTTTCAGAGTTCGGTTAGGTTCGGTTAGAGTCCATAAGTACCAGAATGTTTATTAATGTATGAACATACTTCTAAACCCACATTTTATGTGTCTATTGCATTTATTTCAGTCATTTATGTGCCTTATTGGTGTGATTTGGGTGTTAAATAGGTGCTATGCATGTCCGGAGGGAGTTGTATAGGTGTTTCTCTGTGTTAGGGTCCGTAAGTACAAGTCCATAAGCTGGGGCCCAATATCCGGACAAAACCAATATCCGAACCTACCGATGGCTCTATTGATCCGGATATTGGAGTGATTACTGTATTAATAAAAAATCAGAAATCAGAATGAAAATGTGTTGAAGTAAGGAGAAGTGTTTCACATCTAGCCCGCCAACTCGCGTTGACAGACTTCTGTTTCATATAAGCATTGATTTACAATTTAGATACATTTATTTGTACTTGAAATCAATATTTATGGAAATTAGACGTCTGTCAAGTAATATTTACGATCTGAAGGGGAAATAGCCACAAATATTAACACGTTTTAACTCTGAAACCCTATGTTTTAAAATTAATACTTATACAGTATTATGCACAGTTTTTTGACAGAATTTCAGATAATGAGGTGTGTATACACCTATATGGTGGTAAAAGTTATATTTTCCAATTACAAGTGCCAAGTCTTTGCTGATTCAGTAAATGACTGCTGATTCAATATTTCTTTGCACTGCTTGTACAGTGTGGAGAAAAGGACCTGCTTCGCTTTGTTTTTGCCTTATGGATTATTTATTTATTATTGTGCTCTTACATTACTTGGAAGCCAAACTGAACGTAGCAAACAAAGCCTGAAGGCTTTTTCCAATCTAACTAATTTCCTCTAACCTATAGGAATTAATTTTACCAAGAGGCATGACTGTCTGAAACTGCAAAAATATCCCAACGTATCGTGGCCTAACCTATTGCAGCATTGTTGCTCTAGATCATTACCAAGTTGACCTGTTGTACTATTTTTGCAGTAAAATAAAATGATCCATTATACACGGACAGAGATATATATGGTGCAGATATTTAGTACAGTAATATACATAATAGTTGGTGTACTTGCAGGATGATCTTTTTGGTCATGTTTAGAGCTAGCTTTTATTGTGTCATAGTAAAAATTGAGAAAACCATATTTTTGTAATAAATAACACCGGATCCAGCTCTGCCCTAGATACAGGCAGAGACAGATAGGCAGCATGAATGTACACACCTTTAGGGGTATTTTAATGGTTTAGCAGTCTCACACCCTTGTGCACTGGCAGTAGTATTGAGAGCCTTGATTCTGGGTCCTGCCTCAGTAATTAGCAGGTTTTTGTGGCTTGTTGGAATGTAGGGGGTATGAATGATGAATGTAGGAGAGCAGTATTGGTGATGTGTTCGAGAATGGAAGGTGTGCTGGTATGGCATTGTGCGAAACAAAGATGAAAGGGTGTGAAGAATGGGAAGCTGTGAAGTGCATAAGGTCAGGTATGAGCATGCATGGATGATGTAAGGAAGGAGTTGTTTTGTTGATTAAAGATGAATGGCGGTAAGGATGAAAAATTTATAAATGTCACAGCTTGAGGTGTATGTACATGTTTCAGTTTGGTAGGGTGAAAGTGGCAATGATTGTTCCTATGCACCTTTTAGTGATAGAGTGAGGAAGAACAGAATAAGTTTTGGGGACCAGTTGGAGTTGCTGAGTGTTTGTGATGGTCAACATGCATGGGAGAATCAACATATGCCCTGTTAGTGATGTAATGGGTTGTTATGGAGTACCAGGGGAGAATGATAAGGGCGATGACTGGAAGAATGATGATTGACGATGACTGGGAGAATGATAATGGGCAATGATAGGGAGAATGATAATGAATGATGACTGAAGGGCAGGTGTCAGGAAAGAAGGTTATGCATTTTCAGTTCATATTTTATGCACAAAAACATTTACAGATGTTCATGGTATAGGGAGACTGAAGTAAATGTTGAAAGGAGTTAATTATAATGTATATACTTTGTGTGCTGGTGGGCAGAGATGATTGAAATTTGGCAGTCTTTTGATATGATAGCAGTTAGAGGATGATGCACTAGTTTGTCTGACCATATGGTAGTGGTATGCAAGATGAAATTGAGAGGAGCATGGAGGAGAGAGAGAGAGATAGAGGAGAAATCAGACTGAAATACAGAGTGGAGAAATTGAGAAATGGAGCCATGGCAGATGAATCCCAGGCAAAGGTAGAAGAGGAGTTCGACAATGGAGCGGGAAAATATGTGGAGTGCATATAGAGAGTCTTTGGATTGGAGTGCTAAGGCTATATGTAGTGTTCCTACTATTCTTAGGTTAATAAATACATTAGTAAGAAAGGTAAATATTGCTTGGTGGGATGCTGAGGTTGAAAAGGGAGTGGAGGGGGATCAAATGAAAGTTGAGAGTAATAACCATATGAAGAAATTAGTCTAAAGATAAGGGTAAATAATCTTAGGAGAGAGAGTATTTAAACTGTTCTGAAAAGTAGTGAGAAAGTGTTGAAATGAAGGTGGAAAAAAGTGTGAAAAGTGTAGGGGATGAAAGTGGAAGAATACTAACATGGAAGCAAGATAAGGAAGTTGATAGAAAGAAAATTTTGAAATGCTGATGAGTGGGAATGGGGAAAACAGCGGAATAATATAAGAGAAGGTATTTTTCTAAGTGCCTAGATCAGTGTTGGAATAAGACCAGGATGTATTATGTCCCTATAGCTGTTCAGTATTTATATGGATATGGTTATGAGAGAGAGAAAAAAATATGGATGAGAATAGTAGTAAATGATGAAGGCTGGGGTATTTCACATATAATATGAGGCGCCCCGAGCCAGAGGGGCGACCGTGCATTTTGCTTATTTGCTTTGACATCTAATTACCAAACTGTAATATACTTTAAACATGCCATGTTTACCACCATTTTAATTGAATTGGCTAGCATTTTCAAGCTAAACAGTAAAATGCGTATAAGTATAATTTTTACCTTTGTATAATTAGCCACGTCAAAGTTTAACAAGTAATTACCGAAAATAAGCAAAATGCACAGTCAACCCTCTGGCTCGGAGTGCCTCATATAATGCAGACATTGCTGTGCTGCTGGCTGTTATTAAACAGGAACTTTGCAGGTTGGTAAGTGCTGTATTATGTGCTGTAACATTTATTATGAATAATACATAATAGGTAGAAAATGGATGGCTACCTTCAGCCCTGGGTGGCAGTACCTGTTTTTGTACACTTGTCACACATCTTAAGTTTCATTTATTCCCCAGCACCTTCCATCAGCTCCTGGAAAGTAATTATCAAGTTTTAACACATGCTTTTCCTTCCAGTTGTTGACAGCCATGACCAGCCTCAATGTGGGGAAGAGGAAGTACTGTAAACTCTCAATTATCCATTGTAATTTAGCCATGCCCAATGCCAGTTAAAGCAAAGTGCTGGATATTGCATAGTACCCCCCATTCACCGAATATTTGGCGTTTGGCTGGATATTGTGTTACTGTCTGTCTCGAACCTGTATCCTAACAACTTTCCCTTGAGTAAAATCTTAAAATTAAGCATAAAATACAATAAAATAATGACACAGCAGCTACAGTAATGCAGTAATAAAGTGCTGGTTGGATATCATTTACAAGCCAGTTATTTATTTATTTATTTTTTTTATATAAGGAAGACGGAACCAAAGGCCAGGAGCCCGCAAACCATTCCTTCAAGAAAAAACAAAAACAATACAAGAGAGAGCCAAATTCAAGCTTTGTTCATTTCGAGATGCCTAGACACACTGCATTGGAAAGACTGGAGATCATACACCTCGGTGCTGAATATTGCATAGAACTGCCGGGTATGTCCCATATTGGCACCGGATATTGCATAATTTTGCCGGATATTGCTTTAATAGAGCCAGGCCAGCAGCGCTGGATATTGCATTGGGCTGGATATCGCAATGACGAATAATTGAGAGTTTACTGTGTGGTGTCGTATTCATGTACAGGTATTTGTTTCTTTAGGAAATATATTGTTAAAAATTTTTGTTTTATTCTTTATATTTCTGTAGTCATATTAATACACATTTGTTTACTTCTGTTCCAGAAATGCTCCTACCTTCCGAGAATCACTCACACACACACCATTGAGTAGCTTTAGCAATGTAGTTCAGAATGTCAATTTAATTAATACACAATAAATTCTTAGAATTTTTTTTGGAGGAAGGTAGTTTTGTAAATATCAGATGTACAGTTTATATATGAATATAGTACTGCGTAGTAGTATCACATAATCAGATGCCAGATTTCAGGTGTTTGACCAGCACAATAATTTTTTTTTTAATACAGTTCAAACTTTTGCCATTTTAGTTTTAACAGTTTAGGTGACAGAGCGTAACATTAATTGATTATGCATTGAGGCTGTGATTGAGATCGGTTACATAGAGGAAAGGTCATATAAGTTGATAAAAATTGTTGTATTAAGTATAATGCGTTAACTTTGACCTGACAAAGATCTCTTAATTTCATTTTTGCTTGGGTAATGAAGTGTACCCAGACAGAATGTTTGACTTGTTTAGTAACCAAGGAGACTCATTCCTACCTCATAACTAAGGCCCTTGAAATTTCATGCAACCACAACTTGGTATCAGATCAAGAGTGACCCAGTTCCCTCATATGAAAACACTGACTTTAGTACAGACTTACAGAGCAACAGAATTCTATTCATGTATAATTATGTATTTTATCTCCCATATTACATTAGTTAAAATATTGCTAGCTTAAAACTGTGGTAGTATAATGTGAAGTTCAAGTCTTGTGATAAATCTTAGGAAGTCAGCCGTACAAGAAATATATTTACATTAAAGCAGAAAGATTGAAATAGGTTATTGGTAAAGCTTGGAGGAAAAATTATACTGTAAATAGTGTAGTAAACAATATTTGAAAGGAGCACAAAACAAAACAACCATTACAGAACCTAAGAAGAGGGAAGATGACTGCTGTATGATACTGGGGTGAAAACTGCGGCTTGAGTCTTAAGTAAGTCTTATTTTGTACTCTTCTTTTAAACTGGCACTGTACAGTACTTTGTTGATGTTCATGGCACTGTTTACCATAACATTACCGTTTAATTGGTCCTGGAGAGGGATGCCCTCTTGTGGTGGCACTGATCTACAGTAACTGGTCAGCTGTGCTGCCCATTTACACAAATGTCCCTCATCTTCTTCCCTATCCCCAGAAAGGAGGATGGTGGACTGCAGGAGGAGGGCAGCTTCAGCCTGCAGTCCACTGGGTTCACATTGAGATGAGCCTAGGGGTGCAACTTCTACTACTTGTACTATCCTTTCAGTAGTATGATATCTTTATTTTATTTTCGCTTCTGCTAGATAAGGTTATTGAGTTAAGGAAAGTCCCGTAGAAGTAAAGGTGTTGCTTAAGGCAGTCTCTGTCTCCTCCTGTGTGAAGAATCTCTCCTAAGCAGAACAAAACTTTCTGGAGGTGACAAGAATGTAATGTGCAAGATGTCATAGTGAAGGAGTTTTGCTCCCCCCCCCCCACACACACACACACTTTTTCTGTATAGTATTTATAACTTAATAAATTTTTTATTTATTCTGTGGTTGATATTGATGTCCTTTTTTTTTTTTTTTGCCCAGCAGTTAGATTTCTCATACAGCTCATGCCTAAATAACATAAGTCCAGTTAACCTGTTATTTAGACTTTTAAACACTCAGAGTTAAGGACAATTGTAGCTATATTTTTACTAATTTTTTACCTATTACTGTACTTGAAAGTATCTAACCAATTTAATTTACACTTGCAGGGTTGTACAGTAGTTTTCTGAGGTTGTGTTTTATCATCTAATGGTACTTTTTTAATGTACTGTAGTTTTTGGGGATATTTTCTATCTATCTGTCTATAGTCAGATGCCTTAATTCTGTAAGGGGTGGCCACAAACAAATCACCTCCATGTCACCCTGTCCCTTCCCATTATGCTGCCCTCCCCCCTACTCACACACCCCTCTCACATATACCTCTCCACACCACATCATTATAATTTCTAATCTATGACAGTATTGGTATTTTGTATGTCTGTAGTCAGTTTTAGGTATTCCACTGTGTGTATTAAATTCCAAGCAATGACTGACCCTTGCAAACATGGAATCTTTTATTTCTAGAATGAATGAATAAATGTACCAGCACTGGTCAGTAGTTTGATTTTCTCTGAGTGAGCATAAAAGTCCTGGTGCCCCTACGCTCCCGATGGGGCAGTAGAGGATTGGATGATGGATGGATGCGATTTCGAGTATGATTACTGTACATTCTGTCCAGTTTCAACTTGGTTAGGTTAGGTAGCTATTTTTCTATCTCCAGTGCTTAACTGTAGTAAGGTATTAACAATAGAGCATGGCATTGATCGTGTAAAATGTTTTGGAGAGGATTTAAAACTATGGTATTGTAGTCTATGCCATTGAGCTGCCTGAAATAAGCTGCAAAAGAACAAAAGTCTATGACAAATTGAGGTGAATGAATTACAGTAAAAAACATTTCAAGGTGAATTGATAATAGTGAAAAACATTAATGAAATACAGTTTGATGATGTGTACTAATATGTTTACAGGTGAGAGCAATAGTGATACAGTTTGACGGCATCGTGTACTAATATGTTTATAGGTGAGAGCAATAGTGATGCCTGAGAGTGTAGTGTTGGTGCATGGTGGTGCATGGGCCATCCCAGAACACCTGTGGGATGCCAGTGTGGCCGGGGTCAAGGCTGCTGCCAGGAGAGGTCACCAGGTCAGTAGGAAAGCCAATTTGTAGGTGCTTAAGCAATGATGATGAAGTGCATCATTTTTTCTCCTTCTCCTCTTCCTCCTCCAATATTGCTGTGATGTGATGTCAGGCCCTAGTGAGAGAGGGCAGTGTGTAGAAGCTCCTTGTACTGCTGTTTGCAGATGATACTGTGTTGTTAAGTGAAGACGAAGGGGAGCAGCAAGGTTTGATGGATGAGTTTGGGAGAATGTGTAAAAAATGGAATCTGGCAGTGAATGTAGGGAAGAGTAAAGTTATGGTCTTCGAGAGAAGTGAAGCCAGTGAATGTACAGTGAGGTTGGATGAGGAGGAAATGGAAAATGTGAGTACGTTTAAGTACTTGGGTAGTGTGATGAGTAAGGATGGAAGTTTGGAGAGTGAAGCACTTGAAAGGATACAACAAGGAAGAAAGGTTGCTGGTTCCTTGAAGGCAGTGATAAGAAACAGGGAAGTGAGCATGGAGGTGACGAAGTTACGGTACTGCATGAGAGTATTGTGATACCATCTTTAACGTATGGAAGTGAAGCTTGGACCATGTTGGAGGGACAGAAGTCAGAGTGAGAGCAGTGGAAATGAGTTATTTGAGAGGAGCCTGTGGAGTCACATGGCGAGACAGACTGACGAATGAGGAAGTGAAGAAGCATTGTGGTGTGGATGTGGATGTGATAGGAAGAGTTAGGAGAAACACACTGAGGTGGTTTGGCCACATGGAGAGGATGGAGAGTGAGAGACTGATGAGGAGAGTGTATGTGAGTGAGGTGGAGGGGGGGAGAGGGAGGGAAGGCCAAGGATGAGATGGAGGGATGGAGTGGAGAGGTATATGAGAGAGGGAGATGTGAGCCAGGAGCAGGGCAATGAACTGACAGGGGTCAGGGCAACATGAAGGCGATTTGTTTGTGGTCTCCCCTTATGGGATTAAGGCATCTGGCAGTAGATAGAGAGATAGATTATTTATTTATTTTATTTTTGTGTAACTTGTCTCTTAAACACTGAGGCAAAAGTTTGTCCATTATGCAGAGTTTTCCTTCAAGTAGCTCATTTCCTCACAACAGTTGTATTTGGCTACATGGGCCATATTTATAGACTCTCCCAAGCCCAAGTTTTTATAGAAGATTGCTTGTTTAAACTCTTGTCTTTACTAATACACCAGGCACTTCACAGCGAAATGAAGTTATTAACCCCTTCAACTCAATGACATTTTTTGTTAGTTCATCTTTATTACCTATGGATGATATGATTCAGCATGGGAAAGAGTCTGTAATAATGAAGGGGCTAATTGAGGCAATATCTTGCCCTCCAGTTTGGAAATTCTGCCCTAACCTGAATAAAATCATCTAAAGGTATCAAGAAGGAAAAATGCATCATTGGATCAAAAGGCTTAAACAAATTTTGAGTGTGGGTGTGTGTGTGCATGCGTGTATGTGTTTGTGTGTGTGTGGGGGGGTTAATTCTTCACTGTGGTGGAGTCTTGTTAATCCTCGAAAATGTTCAGTATCCTTTAAAAAATGACCCTTAGTCGTTGAGGAGTGGCTGTAGTTGTTAAGTGTTGTTCTTATGTTGTTAGGTGTTGGCAGAGGGAGGGAGTGCAGTGGATGCAGCAGAAGCAGCAGTTGTCTCTTTGGAGGACTGTCCAGCCTTTGATGCAGGTATGTTGTCACAGTAAAAAAAAAAAAAAAAAAAAAAAAACTATCTGTTTGTCTGTCTGCTTGTCTTGTCATATCTATATGTGTGTCTATCTATTTCACTGATGCCTTAATCATGGAATCGGTAGCCACAGGTATATCACTTCCATGGTACCATTTCTTTTGCCAACAGGCAGACTTCCCTCCATCTCAGACCACCCTCATTCATATAGCTCTCTACCCTTTCTATCTACCTCCTCTTCAGTCCCCTCCTCTCCATTGCACTCTACTAGTCAGACCCTAATTCTTCAACCCCATTTTACCCCTCTTGAATTGATTGAGATATCAAGCCTTGTAATTTATGATTTGTTTTATCAATTTAAGATGCCTGATGCATTTAACGCAGGTCCAAGTCTCAGTAAGATGGATGAAAAGTGCAGTCAGGTACGATGTGTCAGTTGCATTCCTAATACCCATCGTATTTTGGGTTCTCTTGTAGTGTAAGTAAAAGAGCTCAGGCAGATAATTGCATGCCGCCCTCTAGCCGTAAGTCATCCTGACCCTTCCACCCATGACATTACGTCTATGACCACATGCCAGTTGTCAAAATTCTACCAAAAATCATCAGAATGCAAGAATGCCCATTCTTTGCCTACAACCAGATAAAATGAAAAATGTTTCTCTCCTTGTACGAGTCTCTTTCTTCCAGACCTGCCCAACTGCCATAAAACTTGTGCCATACATCTTCCTTCCGGCCAGCTCATACCACAGCAACATTGAAACAACTGAAAATAACATCCCTAATCAGTAAACAGTTCAGTCAGTGCACAAGTAACTGCATTATTCATATTCAGGAGTAATAAAAAGCTTGTTGCATAACACCTACTGCAGAATTGTAAATGAAGACTATACAGCTGCTTAGTGGTATGTGGTGGGGAGGTGAAAGGGTGCCTCACCGTGACCAGAGGCTGAATATATAATCCCTACAACTAAGCTTGCTGTTGATAGTTTTTGTACTTTTGTCTTCCTTGTTTGTGGTTTCTACTTCACCCTGTCTTTAGGTGAGAAGGAGACTCAGAATTTTCCAGCTTTCAGTTTTCTTCTTTCTTGATCCTGTAGTTGAGATAAAGATGAAGATAATGATGGTGATTCCAGTGCAGTCCTAATCTGTTGCTCCCTATTGTCTTTTCAGGGAAGGGGTCAGTGTTAACCTATGATGGGGAGGTAGAGATGGATGCAATAATAATGCAGGGTGCAGGACTGTCGGTTGGTGCTGTTGGTGCCATCCGCAATGTGCCGAATCCCGTCAGGGTGGCACGACTCGTAATGGATAAAACACCACACGTCATGCTAGTGGGTACGGTAAGCCATCTTCTGGTGATTTTGAATATGTAATGATTGTCATATTTCTAATTATTTTGTCCATAGCAAAAACTTTAATTCAGTATTTGTTAGCATCTGTTATAATTATTTACCCTTTTAAGGTGAAAACTTTAATTACCATAATTCATTATTTGTTGATAGCTACTGTCAAAATATTATGTGCCACCACCCATTGTAATTACCATATATGTTCTTTGTGTCATCCAGTCCTTCATTGCCCCTTCAGGAGCGTAGTGGGTGAAAGGTTCACCAGTTGGCCCCAAGATTTAAAGTGAGTGTGACTTATTGCTCACCTTTGAGTGGCATTTTTGAGTGGCATTTTGTAAGCACTAAAGGCCATCAACCCTCAGATGTAAACCCTTTTGGGCCACATCCAGTTGGAGTGCCTTAACCTGGTAGAATCTTGATCACTAAGTGTTGCCATATAGCCAAAGACTTGCACATCTTTGGGGTACTGTGGTTTGTGTGTTGTATGTTTGGCCTAACAGTGATAAACACAAGAGGTCATTGGGTTCAGGGAGCTAACCAAGCTTACCCAACAGGTGAGGGAGCGAACAAGTTTGCATCAGCTTTCGGAATCGAGCAGGTAGACCCTGACACTCTGATAACACCATATGCACGGAAGGAGCTCGAGTACTACAAGACCTTCAAGAAGACTGTCTACTCACTCTTCAACAAAACTGAGCCACCGTGAGTTTAAGTTTACTGTGCCATATATTATTCATTTTAAAGAATTATGCCCCCATACAGGCAGTCCTCATTAGTTTGCCCTCAGCATTTTGGGGGGGGGGGTTAACATTGCAGACTTTGCCACAGATGTTGAAAACCTGCAAGTAACTGTCACCCCCCTTCTCCCAGTAAAGTCCCTGCAGTTGCACTTTAACCATGTGGCCCATCGACTCTATGGTGTCCTAAAATCATCAAGTTATAATCTTCGGTATCTATTGATCATCAGTAGACATAATCACATGACAGCTGAGTGATAAATTTTTCACATAATTATGATTGTTGATGTGTCAGAGGTGTGGAAATATGATGCAGATGTAAATGTAGTGATGGTTTTGGTGCTGCATCTGATGATTTCATCCCTCAGTGAGTTCAGTCTAGTAAACTTAGCTTACTTGACTGTAAGCTGAATTCACCATATTTTAAGTGGTAGTAGGTGATGGAGATAATCATCCACTCACTTTATGTAGTGCTGCCTACATCTTCCTTCAGCTTTATCATTCTTTTCTGTGTGTATCCTTCTTTCTCCCTTTTTCTCCCATTCTTCCATTCCTTTCTTCCTACACTTTTTTTCCACTTCAGGTGGCTCTACACTGAGCCTAATGGCCTCCAAAATTTTTTTTTCCAAAACTATGTGGCAACTGTATAACCAAATAACAGGGTAATGTGGAGCCTAGTATGGTGTCTGTTAACTGGATGGAGAGACACAAGTGTAGCTTCCATCCAGGAACCAAACCTCCACATTCTTCCCTGCGTCCCTCTGTAGCTTAGCACTGTCTATCTCAAGGGAACAAGCTTCACTGCATGGGACAGCCCTTAGGGGCAGTTGCTTGCCTGCAGTTGGTGGCTGTGCTCAGCCAGACAGACTAGGGTTACTCAACAACAACAGTAACTATATTTTAAGTTTAACTTGCTTACTGATATGAATATTTTCTCCTCCCAAGAAAATAAATGTAATTTTTGCTGCTGTGATTGTTAAAGACAGAAGGATGGTTAGCTCAGAACAAAGCCTGACACACATATAACTTACATGCTGTATAATGGGCTAAAGTTAAACGCCTGGCTTAGTTGCATATCCATTTCTTGAAGATGGGACAGGCTTACCATACCAGTGGGCTGATTCTTTCTCAGTTGAATTGCATTACTGTAAACAAATATTGAGGCTCTAGCACGGGCCAAACAGGGTGGTACTCCCGAGGGGAATGGGAATGCTTATGATAGGGAGAGCTGGAGCTCCTGTTTCACTAGCTATCTAACCATTCCCCTTTGCTGACCTTTTCAGTGTGACAGCAACCTGGAGAGTACAGTAGACCAGCATATTCTCCCAAACATTTCCTCTAACTATCTTATGCACTACACCACATGCGCTTTACGTTTCACTCACGTATCCCACTACATTACAGGGGTTGGCGCCAGCAAGGGCATGCAGCCAGAAAACTTTGCCCCTGCTACCTAGTGGCAGACTTTGGGGGGGGACATGACGGGGGTTCTGCCAGCATAGATTGTGGGTCCAGGGCGAGATGGGGCTCGAACCTGTGCTAGAGGGTACAAGGCATTGTGGTTCCCAGGCTGCCGCTTCCGACCAATAGAGAGGGGCCCGAACCTGGGTATAGCGCCCCAGGAGGCTTCCCTATAAGTGGGTGTATAATAAGTTGAATTGACCTAATGCAGGTTTATATCCAAGAGGTAGTTGGGGTTTATTGCTCACATGATGCCACTCAGAGATGAGTGAGGCTGGTCACTCTCATCTTAAATGTCAGGGCCAACTTGTCTAGCCTCGGGCTCTATGTTCCTCGTGGGGCACCATTGGATTAGATGATGAATGAATGAATGAATGAATGAAAAGAACAACTTTTCCGTGTTTCCCTAGTGGTGAAAGGACTGTCAGCTGCTCATCATACCGTTTTTGCGTGGTTCTTCAGTGTTCTAAGTCTCTGGAAGTGCTGATGACTGAATTGGGGGTTCAGGGGAATTGACACAAATTAATGAAGCCACGAATGATGAGCCTGCAGATGCTAAGGGCTGACTGTCTAAGCCTGGCATGTGTTCTTTTTCCATACAGTTGGTTATGTAATTTTGAGAACTAGCAGGTCAGTGTTACAAATAATAATGGAACTTTAATTGGAAGTTTCCTGCAATGGGCTAATGACTTAATTGCAAAAATGAATGGAAAAATAGAAAAAGTGTATAATATATCTGTACTTACTGTGCTAGTTTTGTGTTTTTATCTCGACCTGGACCCTTGTCAGATGTATACCTGAAGGGGGTCCAGACCAGGCTGAAACTGTTGCAGCATCACAGTTATCACAACGTCAGTATTTTGGTATAATTTTTTCCCTGTTATAGTGGTGTATTTTAGGAGACAGAGGAATAAAGTGTAGAGTAAAGGAAGGTGAGGTCATCTGAAGTCTATCTATCTGCTTGTAACCAGATGCCTTCATCCTGGAAGGGGTGGCCACAAAAAAATAATCTCCATGCTTGTCTTTCACCATTAGGCAATCCTCCATGCAGCTCACATCACCCTCATTCCTATTCTTCTCCACCCCATTCCTCCACCTCATTCTCAGTATCTCCATTCCCCTCTCCCTAACACACCACCTCAATGGATGTTGTTGCCTGAAATTACTTGTGTGATTTTATGTATCTGTGAATGACAGTTCTTCATTATTACACAAAAAACCCATGAAATTCCTGTTTAGGATAATAAAACAAAACCTTTTGGGGATGTTGAATTGTTAAGCACCACCCCACTCAGTTTACCAGTGTTGTGCTTCATTCCCTTCATTTAAAAAAAAAAAAAAAAAAAAAAAAAAATTGTTGTGGCCCTTCTTTAGAGGGATTGGTAGGGAATTAAGGGATGTTTTCACTCTGATCTTAAATGTCGGGACCAACTGCCTAGTCCCGGGCTCCTGCGCTCCTTATGGGACAAAGTAGGATTGGATGATGGATTGATGGATTTTATAACTGGGCAGCAAAACTGCCACCACCACATGAAAGCGCCCATCTCCAGCACCTCCACCTCGTGTGTTATAATTGGTTTGCTTTCATCTGACGAAGAGCCCTAACACTTTTAACTCAGGTGGTAGCCAGGTGTAGTCAGAATGGAAGGTAAGTTTCACTGGTAACCATGGTTACACATCTCTGCTTCATAATGCAGGCTCATCAAATTTCATGGAACCATTTCTTAATATGCAGCTTGGAGTGGGCCAGTGCCCTCAGATGGAAACAGACTGACTGTAGTGTGAACTAGAGTTAGATGATGGTACTGTAATTATTTCTTGGTATCATCATCTTGTCTGTTTTTAACACTCAGGTCTGGGCATGACACTGTGGGGTGTGTGGTGGTGTCAGCATCGGGTGCCACAGCTGCAGCTACCTCCACAGGCGGCATCACTGCCAAGATGCCAGGCCGCTGTGGGGATACGCCTGTTGTGGGGGCAGGGGCTTATGCTGATGACCAGGTGAGGGCTGTTGTTGTTATGACCAGGTGAGGGCTGTTGTTGTTGATGTTGTATACCTAGGCTCATGAATATGATCCTGGTGGACAGCATGCTGAAATTGGCCTTCTGCAGTCCACCATCCTCTCCTTTTCGAGCACGGTGAGAGAGGTGAGGGATGTTTGTATAATGAGATACCATAGCCACCCAGTAATATAAATGCCACGGTAGGAAGGAATCCTCCAGCTCTGGCATGTGATTTTTTTTTTTATATTTTTTTGGTAAATAGTCCAGTTGGTGATGTCCAACCTCTCAACTCCTTTAGTACCGGTATGATGACATTTATAGTTTCTTGTTACCTCCAAACAGCTATCAGCTTTGGAGAGACTTCAGACTGGAGGGAAGATAAAGATTCTCCATAACCACTTTACTGTAAAGATGTCTCCTTAAGTAGACTGAAATTGTATGAAGATGGTTGTGAGGATGTGGAAGCAGAGGCTTATGTTGACAACTTGTTGATGCCAGAAATATTGACCTCTGTTTTTCACCATATTCTTGCTGTCTCGAGGCATTTGTTGCAGCTTCAGTAGACTTCTCAAACTGGAGGGATTTGGTAGAACCTTCATTTACCTATTCATTATATGAGGCCTCCCCCAGGCTGAGTAAAATCATCTATAGTTACCAAGAATGCTGGTAAATTAATGAATTTCACTTGACTGAAGGAAATTAAAACTAACCCCCCCCCCCCCCCCCCCCGGAATTTTCTGACCGTGATCAGTAGGGAGGTTAGTCATTTTTCTCATGGTGCATCATATTTTGATCAACAAAAATGTCACTGATCCTGACCTGCTGTGAATCCCATCAGTCTAAAGCAATTATTTTGAAGGAGCAGAGAGAGAACTGCATGTCTTTGACAATCAGTGTAGTAGCAGCAGTCATCATAGTAGAGTAACAGAGTAGCCCTGGTCTGTGTGGCTGAGCAGACCCATAAACTGTAGGCAAGCAGTTGTCCCTGCAGGGCCATCTTATGCAGTGAACTGGAGTTCCCTTGCAGTGGACAGTGCCTTGCCACAGCGAAATGTGGGAAAGGGTGTGGAGGTTTGGTTTGTGAATGGACCCTGATTTGCATTTCTGCCCAGTTAACGAACGCTAAAGCAGGCTCCCCATCACCCCATTGTTTGGTTATATGGTTACCACCCTGGGTTGTAAATGGTTTCCTGGGCTACAGGAAACCATTAGGTTTGTCATTCAGTGTAGAATTACCTAAGGGAAAAGGAGGCTTCACTAAATCAAGTGAATGGCCGCTGGTCACTACTTCCTGCCACAAACTATCAGTGTAGTAATGTGTGCTAGTGAGGGCCCAAGTGTGAGGAGGAGTACAGTACAGTAGTTGTTCGTGGGTGGAGGCAGGAGCTGCTGTCCATGATATGACATTTGTGGATGACCATACAGTACTGTACATTAATAATATTTGTTGGGCAGAGTACCCAGATATTCAGATACTGTATATGAGTAATAGCTAATAATCTAGCTTGCCTTTTTTTTTTTCCATAAATAACCATGAATGATCTTTTAGGCTGGAGCAGTGTCAACGACAGGGCACGGAGAATCCATCATGAAAGTGTGTTTGGCTCGTCACATCACCTCCCTCATGTCCACAGGTATGTGCACACACAGACTCTAGTTACTATTCTGCAGTTCACCATTCTCATCTTGGAGCATAGGGAAGGATGTTGGGAAACATTTGTATAACTAGTGTTAGTACCACCTTATGAAAGTGTCCCTCTATTGACAAAGGAGGAAAACATTCACTAAACTGTGATGAATTGAGAATGGTGAGATAGATATGTACCATCACTTTGATGGATAGAAACATTATGGAGTTATAAGAGGTTTGCTTGGGCATTGAGAATGTTAGTGAAATGTGTAGCTGAGGTGATTTGGTCATGTGGAGAGAATGTGTGAGAGTGATTGGGTAAAGCACTATACAGACCTGAACATGAAGGGATAGTCTGCTGGGAGACCAAGGAAAACGGGGTGTCATCCTGAGAAGGGATCTCAGGATTTGAAGATGCTGTTGGAGACCATGCAACTTGGACAGCAGTCATCAAGTGTAAAAAGGCTGACTCTGTACGCATGGAACTCGGCCTTACCAAAAGATGTTCATGTATGTCTATCCAGAAGTGGAATGACCTGTTGATACATGAATCCTGAGTATGAGTGATAGGTTGATATATGTTTATGTGTCTGGTTGCCTTGAATCAGATGTCTATTTTCTCTCTAGGCCAGATCCTAAGATAACCATTAAGGGAGGTGTGGCGTTCATGGAATCCTGAGTTAAGTATCATTGCTGTATCTTATGACAGAGGAGTGACGGCTATCAAAAAGGAAACTTGTATTGAGGTTTTACAGTATCTCTTTCTCCCTCCGGCCAGGCCCCTTGAGGAAGCACGGGAACTTTAGTAGACAGTATTTCTTTAATCTTCCTTGGACTTCATAACAAAAAACATAAGTGGCAGTTTATAATAAGGATGTACTGCAATAGGTACCTTTTTCCATTTCTCCTCACAGGCCAGACCCCCGAGGCAGCCATCAAGGGAGGCTTAGAGTACATGGAGTCCCGAGTTAAGGGTTTCGGGGGCGCCATTGCAGTGTCGCTTGATGGAGGGGTGGCAGCTGTCTTCTCCACACCTCGTATGCCCTGGGCCTATGTTCAGGGGGACACACTCCACTTTGGCATGCATCCCGGACAGCATTGCACCGAAGATCTCTAATGGTGTGGGCAGGGATAGTGTCTTTGTGTTGTTTTGATCCCCTTCAGTATGAGGACTTGATTATTATATACTATACTAACCTTTCCCAGATGATTTTATTCTGTTTTCTAGAGACTTTTGAGATTGCGTGGGTTGACCTGTTCACTTTGAGAGGCCTCCCAAAAGCTGGGAAAAAAAAAAAGTATCCTCTGATGTTAGTAATAAAAAATTTAAAATGTCATTGTACTGAGGGGGTTCAAACTGCCTTTTAGATTGATGGATTATTTTTGTAATAATGGGTTAAGGAACTTTGCAGATAGTACCAGTAAGATTTGGAGTTTGGTGTACTGTACTGGTGAAGGTTCAATAAGTGACTGTTTGTGCGAGGGATTGAATGGGATTTTAAAAAGCTTGGTTATGGTTGTTGTTTTTTTTCTTTATGTTTTATGACTAGATCAAGGATTTTTGCCCAGTTTTTCAGCCAGTCCAGTAGTTATTTCATAATAATGAAAAGTGTGCCACTTCCCCCCCCCCCCCAGTTTGTGGTAATAAGGGTTATGATGATGATTATTATTATATTATTACTATTATTATTTTACCCAACATTTTTGATGGGGCAATAAAGATTAAATGATGTGTGAATTAGCACTAGTTACTTGAGTAGCAGCTACAAGACTGAGTTACTCCCTGAAGTTATGCCACCTTTTAATGTGGTTGTTTTGATTCTCTTTTTAAATGCAGAGTTTGGGGTGTGAGCAGAGCCTGGATACACGACCCACGATACTCAGGTTATCAGTCTAGGTTAGTGCGGTAGTGAGGGGAGGTGTATCGTATCGTATCATTTATATAGTCTGTTTGTTTTCACCTGATAGAATAGGGCCACTCCCATGACTTCAATACAAAGTTGTGGTTGCATTAGATTCAGTGAGCCTTAGATATTGGATAGGAATGAGTCTCCTTGGTTTTTAGATTTACAGTACTTTCAACTATGACTACATTTGGCTGTCAACTAAGCTGAAAAGGAGTTACCGATTTTGGTCAGGTGAAAGCAAATGTGTTGTAGTGAGGGAAGGTGGTAGTGATGGGAATATTGTAGTGATTATATTGTTCTTTGTTACTGTACAGTAATTCCTCATTTAGTCTATCCACTCCAGTGCATCATCTTATACTGTAGTTCATTTGTGCTACCTCCAGATGATTTTACTAAGCTTGGAAGAACCCCTTAGTGGTGAAGGGGATAATGAAGACTGTATTTAACCCCTTCCATTTGAAAATCTTTCACAAGTTGAACTGATTCTTATAATGGTGAGAGGAGTAGAAGAAAACATGAGACTGAAGGGTTAAAACACTCACTTAAAACATTTCTCACTATAAAGCTGTTGACTGAAATGGACACTTTTTTCAAATACAGTAGTATTTTTTATACATAACAAGAACAGAGGAAAGGAAAACAAAAGAAAAAAAATCCATATCAGATTACAGGTACTGTCTTCATAAAAAATATGTAACAGTTGGCCTTGAACTGCTGTAGGTTGGAGCCATGAGGAAGTGTACTAAATGGTTGAGTTGACACAACCCACCCTTGGAGTTACTGAGTTCAGTATACCAGTTATATCTTAAATTGCTCATGGACCTCAGCATTTAATATATAGATGCAGCTAGATATACGTTTTAATAACTGAATGTGAATTTTTTTTATATATTTGGGGAGGTAATCTTTCTTGCTGGAACATGACCCCCACTTAAAGCAATTTTCGCTTGCTGTTTTTTAAGAGCACATCTGAAGTATTGTGTGAGGAACTACTGCATTTCACATGTACTTGGTAAATATTCTAACATGATGTAAGTAGGTCATATAGTGATACCAGGGTACAAAAGTTGGTTCTCTCTCTCTCTCTCTCTCTAAGGGGTTACTGTTGTTATAAAAGTACAGTATTGTAGTAAATTAGATTATTAACACATTACCTTAGGCCAATATTCTCATGCGGTTAGGAAGCTTACAAACACCTCTTCCTTTCTGGTTTATTCCTGATCTGCTCCACTGCTATATTCTTGTGTGTTGTTTATGCAGTCTCTGTCTATATTAAAAAGATAAAAGAAGCAAAAAAAGATGGTATTAATGAGCAGTTGGAAAAATACATCACTAAGGAAGAGGTGCTAGGGAGCCTCCTTACCCAATGAGAATATGGTCAAAGGAAATATGATCATTGAAATTATAACACCTTCTTTATGTTTTAACTCCTAGGCTGCAGTGACCGTAAACATTTCCTATGTCCCTGGTGCGGGAAAACTGGTTAAAAAAAGTTGTGTGTTCATCATGTGTTTTGACCCACTTATACCTAACCAAATATGACAACATTTTAGTCAGACAATGTTTACACTCCTCACTTATGATTTGCAACCCCATTCATCAAGCATAAACATGCAGTAGGTGCAAAAAAATGACCGAAAAGTTCACAATATTTCACATGGCTCCTCCAGAATGTATGATGCAATGTACCGATGGGCATTTCTGGAGTGCCAAGGGGTTAAATTTTCCTCTCTCTCAGGAAGGTTTACAAGAAGAAAAAGAAAAAAGAAGAAGAAAAAAAAGGATGGTGTCTTATAACCCAGGAAACCACATACTACATTCATGGTTACGATGCAACCCAGTGCACAGTAACTGGTGGTGTAGTGCGTTGTGGTGCTTCACCCAGATACGGTGCATAAGGATATACAGTATATCTGAGGGATGGTTGGGGTTCATTGCTTATATAATGTCACTCGAGGGCAGGCAACTGGTCACTCCCTTGAAATGTGTTGGTCCTGTATCCTCTTGATGGAGCAGTAAAGGAGTGGATGGTAGATAGGTTACCATTTTTATTGTACTAATATCTGTACTGTATTAGTCAACAAATCATATTTTTGTAGAATTTATTGAAACTTGAATATGCTCAGCTTTGATGCATTCATAATTAGATGTCTTCGTTTAGCATATTCTTGTTACCTATGGACAAT
Organism: Coenobita brevimanus; assembly: GCF_032717465.1. Taxonomy (NCBI): domain Eukaryota; kingdom Metazoa; phylum Arthropoda; class Malacostraca; order Decapoda; family Coenobitidae; genus Coenobita; species Coenobita brevimanus. Next base: position 3,128,270 of record NC_136995.1, read on the forward strand.
TTCAACTCAGGGAAAGCCTTTTATACTGAAGGGTAAAACAGAGAACTCATGTAATCTCTCCAGTTGGAGTAATTTCCTGTAAGTGGATTAAAATTGTCTGTAGAAAGCAAGACTAAAATTAACAAAAGATGTTGAACTGAAGAGGTTAATACAGTTACTCACGTTTAAAAATTTTTGGCTTACAACCATTCAGAGATATAAACTTTATTTATTAATTTTTTTTTTACTGATAAAATACTGTCTACGCCACATATTAAGACGGTGAGAATGATTCCTTTTTTTTTTTTTTTTTTTTTTTTTTTTTTTAAAATAAATAGCAGGTGGTACAACAATGATATTTCAGTTCTTACCTTTCTTCCAAAAGTTCACCAGTGATTTGTATATATTTGGCCTCAGGTGTAAGTGAATTTCAACCCACAAACTATTCATGTTACCAATTTTCAGTCCCAGTTAACTTTGGAAGCCGAGGAGTAACTGTATAGGCCTAATTGTAGTGTTAATTCCATCATAGTTAAGATTTTGGTGCCATTGCCAGGGTTGTAACATTGTTCTTTACATATTTTCATCCATTTTGCGGTAATGAGTTTTGTACATGGCTAATAAAACTTACTTTGTTTATACTGTATACTTATTAATATTATTATTATTATTATTATTATTATGAGAGATGGGGAGGGTGTAAGTTGGGGGGAGGGCAGTGAAATGGCAGGGGACAGGGCGGCATGGAGGAAATTTATTTGTGGCCACCCCTTACAGGATTAAAGCGTCTGGCTATAGATAGAATAGATAAAATATTTTTATTATTATTAAATTATTATTTTTTCCAATTTGATGTGCAGGCTAGGTTAAGTATTTTTAAACTTTTCAGTCTGAGGTCGGATATGCAAGGTGATCCATGTATAATACTGTATACCTCTTCTACTCTGCTTGAATTTTTTTTTTGGGGGGGGGTGAGGGGGTGACTGTTATCAGTGTCTGTCCTGCGTCATTTACCGGTATTAACTTCCTGCGCCCTCTGCCAGACCCACACCCGCAGACTGAACCATAAGTGTCTGTCCTGCATCACTTACTCATTTGCTGCTCCACTGTTACACCCACTCCAGCAGAATAAGCCATAAGTTTCTACTCTTTATCATTTATTTCCTTCTCCCTCTGCCACACCCACACCAGCAGAATGAGCCATCCCACAAATCAAAATATTCAGCCAGGTGTTCCTATAGTCGCGGCACACGACTCTGAGGTTGTCATTATCGTACCCTGGCAACATACCATTCGAAAGTGCGTCCGATTTCGTATAATATTATACACGAATCATATTATGCACGAATATATTATACACGAATATTATTATACACGAACACATTATACACGAATCACAAGCGTCTCATATTATACACGAAATCAGATGCACTTTTGAATGGTTGGTTGCCAGGGCACGATAATAACAACCTCAGAGTCGCGCACTGCGACTATAGTGGAGTGCTATTTATGAACTGTCTTGTAAATTGTTCTTGCCATCTTAGGATTGTATTATTCTGCTTTGCAAGATAACCATTAGTAGTGATGGGATTCATGAATGGTAAACTGAAGCCCACCACTACAGTTTAAAATAACTCCTCAGTTAAATAATGTCAATTACTACCAAATTTGATAATGATAATATCCATTTTCTATGACTGTACCATTAAAATTAGGTCCTCATTACTGGCAGAATAAGAAAAAACAATATCCTGTGGCTGAAAGAGTAAGTGGTCTTGTTTCTGAGATAGAGAAAAGTAAAATTCAAAGCTTAATTTAACGTGCAAGTGGATGTTGTTGTTGTTGTTGTGGCCCCAGACTCATGTGGATGTCAACCCAATGGACTGCAGGGAACCAGTCATGTCAGGTGGGCACTTCCAGAGGTCTTTTGTTGTGTTGCAAGAATGTGTTTTGAAATTAGGTGAATAAGGTGTGTTTTGAAATTGAGGTGAATAAGTAGTGTGTTTTGAAATTGAGGTGAATAAGTAGTGTGTTTTGAAATTGAGGTGAATAAGTTGTGTGTTTTGAAATTGAGGTGATTGTGTTTTGAAATTGAGGTAAGTTGTGTGTTTTGAAGCTGAAGTGAATAAGTTGTTGTTTTGAAATTGAGGTGAATATGTTGAGTTGTGCTGCCCATTTCACTTAGCACTTAGTTAACCCATTCAGCTCAAGGACGTGTTTTATTTCCTACACATGCTACTACCAGACATTATTCTTATTGGTTAATGAAGCTCCCTAATACCTCTTCCTTGGTGATTTATTTTTGGGTATGGCTAGTTAATGTGCCTTCATATGTTATGCAGAGTATGGCGATGTTTGAAGGATTTATGACACAGAATAAGACAGTAAAATGTAAGCAAAGTGAATTGCGTAGGAAGAGGTGTTAGGGAGCTGCACAGAATTAGTATGGTATAATAAGCAAAATAAATCACTTAGGAAGAGGTGTTAGGGAGCTACACAGAATAAGATAGTAAAGTATAATATGCAAAATAAATTGCTTAGGAAAAGGTGTTAGGGAGCTACACAGAATAAGACAGTAAGGGATAATAAGCAAAATCAGTCCCTTAGGAAGGGATGTTAGGAAGCTACACAAAATAAGGTAGTATAAGCAAAATGAATTGCTTAGGTAGAGGTGTTAGGAAACTGCACAATAAGACAGTAAGGTATAAATAAGCAAAAATGAATTGCTTAGGAAGAGGTATTAGGAAGCTACACAGAATAAGACAGTAAGATAAAATAAGCAAAATGAATCACCTAGGAAGAGTGTTGGGGAGCTACACAGAGTAAGACAGTAAGGTATAATAAACAAAATGAATTGTTTAGGAAGGTGCTAAGGAGCTACACAGATAAGACAGTAAGGTATAATAAACAAAATGAATTGTTTAGGAAGGTGTTAGGGAGCTACACAGATAAGACAGTAGGGTATACAGTAATAAGCAAAATGAATCACTTGGGAAGAGGTGTTAGGGACCTTCCTTAACTGACGAGAATACGAGCTTTTGTTTCAGCATGGAGTAGACTTATTGAACTGGAGGGGTTGGATGAGCCTTTGTTTACTCCTAATCTGAAGGAGTTAGATAGTTGCCTTCATCCCTTTGACTGCTAGGGAACATTTACTTAGCTTATTTTAAATCATTGAATAGTAGCAGGAATACGAAGCCCCATCTTGAATGCTGTGTTTTAATAGATTAACACAAATATGATGCTGGTCACGAAGAAGTGCTATAGGGAGGGTGTAGAGCCACAGCATAGTCCCTTTCTGCCACCTAGTTACTTGAAATAAGGTGCAAAAAGGTGAATATTTGAGCCAAGTTAAGGTGAAAGGAGTATAGGGAATGGAGAGTCAGAGGCGGTGGTTAGCCAGGATTGCACACAGATAAGAAAACAAAAGAGGGAGGAGTAGCCCTGTGGAAGCATGAGTGAAGATTGTCAAATAGTGTGGGTGGAGTCAGGTTTGTGTGTGTGTGTGTCATAGGTAGTTTTGGTTGTGGTGGTGTGGTGGGTGGAAGTGTGGTGGTGTGGTAGGTAGTGTGGTTGTGTGGTGATGGGGGGAATTGTGTGGTGTGGTATGGAATGTGGTGGTGATGTGTGGTATTGTGGTGGTGATGTGTGGTATTATGGTGGTGATTTATTATATTGTGGTGGTGATTTATGGTATCATGGTGGTGATGTGTGGTATTGTGGTGGTGGTGTGGTATTGTGGTGGTGATGTGTGGTATTATGGTGGTGATGTATGGTATTGTGGTGGTGGTGTGTAGTATTGTGCTGGTGTTGTGGTCATTATGTATGGAATTATGGCGGTGGTGTGTCGTATTGTGGTGGTGGTGTGTAGTATTGTGGTGGTGGTGTGTAGTATTGTGGTGGTGATGTGTGGTATTGTGGTGGAGATGTGTGGTATTGTGGTGGTGATGTGTGGTATTGTGGTGGAGATGTGTGGTATTGTGGTGGTGATGTGTGGTATTGTGGTGGAGATGTGTGGTATTGTGGTGGTGATGTGTGGTATTGTGGTGATGGGATACATGCTAGGGTTGTCTCATTCAGGACTGGTATTATGGTATTATAGGGGTGTTTTTGCGACATGCTGGTGGGTTTGTGGAAGATCACACACACACACTCACACACAGGCACCTGATTGGCCTTTTTGCTAATCAGATGGTGTAGTGGGTAAAATCCTTTAGTTGTAATAATGTTTGAAAGACGACCATGACATTTCCCACCATTGTCAGACAAGGATGAACAGTAAACCCTTGTTCCAATAGACAGAATGAGAGGAAGGGCAGTCCATTGAACCATTTGGACATTAGTTCCTCATGTAGTAAAATAGCCTAAATAATAATGAATAAGCACTTCATTACCATGCTTTTTGTTTATGAAATTATTTGTACATCGTTAGAATATGCTATACCGTAGTTTGCTGTACTGTATATATAGCATGGCATAATACCTGTAAGCAGAGAGTATGAAAACTGTAGCAAGCACCAAGGGCAACTGGCACTTGGAGGTGGCTGCCTTGGTTCATACAGCTGGGTAAGTCCATTGTCTTTGTAGGGGCCTGGACTCAAGAACATGTCTGTTAGAGTCTGGATTAATTAAAACCAAGTGCATTAGAATGAGGGTTTATTAGAGGTGACAGAATATTAACTCATTCAGTCTGGTGGTGTGTAATTGATTGATTCTTGCTAGCTCCAGATACATTTATGGTTTATTCAGTTTTGGAGAGACCATTTATAGTGAATGTGTAAAAAAGGCAATATCTAGCCTCTCCAGTTCAGAAAGCCTCTTAAAATCTATATAAAATTGTCAGGAGATAGTAATAGTAGGGCCAGGTTCATCAGAAATGTGAACCCAATGGGTTGCACTCATTAGTTGATTTGTTGGTCACATTTCACATCTTGGGGGATAGGGAAGTACGGTGATTGATCGATGTTTTTATAACCAAGTAGTTGGGCAACCTGGTTATATTAGTGCCACCACATGAAGGTGTCCCTCTCCAACACCAGCAGGAGACCGCAAGAGCAGAACAAATAATGTCAGTGGATTAAAGAAGTTAACAAGGGATGTGTTGTTATGTTAACCGGAAGTTCCTTAGCATTTCTTCGATGTAGGCCGTTATAAGTAAGGGATGTGTTGCTAAATATATACGGTAACTTTTTTCATTCAGTTGATATTGTAAGTTAGGGCAACTGGTAAATGAACTTCATAAGAAGCAGTGGAACAGTCAAGCAATTTTTCTATAACTGACAGTGGACTTCATAGCAAAACCAGTCATTTAAAAAGGTGATGTATTAGGGACTTCTCATAGTGTAGAGTAGGTATTTACCCATCATCCAATCTAGTGTTGTCTCATTATGAGCACAGAGGCCTGGCACTAGGCAGCTTAGTCTAGACATTTAAGGTGTGAGACCATTTACTGTCCCCTGGGTAGCATTACATGAGCAAAAAACCCCAACCACTCCTTGAAAGTAAGTTTTCATCCAGCTGGAGCTCCTGAACTCACCAGACCTCCAGGCATCTGAAAAACTGTGTGAGGTGAGCAGGTTTAATGCACTACACCAGTACGTAGCACAAAGACCCACTTCTGATCTCATTCCATGTATCAGAGAACTGTCTTGTAAAGGGGGAATAGGAATGACAGGAGATTTTGTTTATTGCTCCTAAGTACAGTATTCACTTGTATTTATATGTTTTATATACTATAAATTGATGTAGTTTGCATCGAGTGCATATAAGAGAAGGTTAACGTGCATTATATAAAAATAAACTGAGGTACTTAGGAAGTGTACTTGGGAGTCATCCAGACCTCTGAGAATATAGTGCCTTAGAACTGATTAGAGGAAGTAGAAAAATTGTGTGCATATGAAAAAGTTTATATTTTGTAGAGTTGAATTACAGTTGCTTTAGTTTCTTGTATTTCTGTTATATTTCCCTGTATCTAGATCCTACCTTACCCCAACTTGAGGTTGGAAAAGAGGTCATGATGATGATGATGATGATGATATACAGTATTATTATGCGTGCTGTAGGTTAATTTCAGATATTATGTTACAGGTTGATAGCAGACACATCAACTCCTGGTGATTAAATCCTGTAACTTTATCAAGATACAGAGAAGAGGATAGATGGTGTCTATTTATCTGATTTCTGCAGTCAAGCTATACTTAAGGAAGTCAGCTACACCGGACGAAAGACGAGGAGGAGGAGTGCATGATGGTGGGATGTCTAAAGCCTTCCTCCCCTCCCACATCTCTGCGAGAGAAGGAGGAAATCAATGGAGGGAGGAAGGAAGGAGGGGGGAGGAAAGGAAGAACAAATTTCACCCCTGGAATCCTGTATCTCCGTGGCCTCTCCCAGCAGCAACTGCTCCAGCACCCTCGTATGGAGACGCTGCGGAGGGAGGAAGGAGGCACGTGGAGAGAAGGGGGAGAGGCATGGAGGGAGAAAACATGGAGAGAAAATGATGGGATGCACAGAGAAGAGGTGTGGAAGGATAAAGCATGGAGAGAGAATGAAGTGACAAGGAGAGAAGGGGGAGGAGAGGCACTGAAGGAAAAAGCATGGAGGGAAAATGAAAGTCCACAGGGAGAAGAAGAGCAGAAAGGAGGGGAGCAGAAGGAAAATGGAGAAAATGAGAGGGAGGAAGGAGTTGGGGGTACAGGTCCTATCCCAGCCTGCCCCTGGAGTACTGCTGATGTGACCAGGGTGAACAAAGAAAGTAAGTCAAACAAGTAATATTTCAGTAATCTTAACATTTAACTCGGTGGACATAATTTTTTTTTAGTATATTCTTGGTACTTCCAGATGATTTTATTGATCTTCAGAGGGCCTTAGCAGTGAAAGGGTTAAAAAGGATGTATACAATATACATGGCACCTGGTGGTTTAGTGGGTAATTATTGCACCCCAGTCGGATTGAGCCGGTGAAGGTTTATATCCAAGGGGTAGTTGGGGTTGATTGCTCATGTAATGCCACTCAGGGATGAGTGAGGCTGGTCACTCTCATCTTAAATGTCGAGACCAACTGCCTAGCCCCGGGCTCCTACGCTCCTCTTGGGGCAATGTAGGATTGGATGATGGATGGATGGATATACAATATACTCGGTTATCTGTCGGTTCATTAACCGGGATGCATCATTATCCATCACAGCTAATGGCAGAATTTAATAAAATTCCCTGGGAAGCCCCAAAACTGAAATCTGTGCCATTTGTCTTGTTATCTATCTATCTATCTATTGCCAGACGCCTCAATCTCGTTTGGGGTGGCCACAAACAAATCGCCTCCAAGTTGCCCTGTCCCCCGCCATTTCACTGCCCTGCTCCCAACTCACACCCCCCTCTCTCATATACCTCTCCACCCCATCCCTCCATCTCATCCTCGGTCTCCCCCTCCCTCTTCCACCCTCCACCTCACTCACATACACTCTCTTCGTCAATCTTTCACCCTCCATCCTCTCCACATGGCCAAACCACCTCAGTGTGTTCCTCACAACGCTTCCTATCACATCCACATCCACACCACAACGCTCCTTTATATCCTCATTCGTCAGCCTGTCTCTCCACGTGACTCCACAGGCTCCTCTTAAATAACTCATTTCCACTGCTCTCACTCTTGACTTGTGTCCTTCCAACAATGTCCAAGCTTCACTTCCGTACGTTAGAGTTGGTATCACAATACTGTCATGTAGTAACTTTTTTACTTCCATGCTCACTTCCCTGTTTCTTATCACTGCTTTTAAGGAACCAGCAACCTTTCTTCCCTGTTGTACCCTTTCAAGCACTTCACCCTCCAAACCTCCATCCTTACTCATCACACTACCCAAATACTTAAACGTACTCACATTTTCCAATTCCTCACCATCCAACCTCGCTGTACATTCACTGACTTCACCTCTCTCAAAGACCATCACTTTACTCTTCCCTACATTCACCTTTAGGTTCCGTTTCTTACACACTCTCTCAAACTCATCCACCAAGCCTTGCAGCTCCCCTTCGTCTTCACTCAACAACACAGTATCATCTGCAAACAACAGTACAGGGAGTTTCCAAACACTATCCTCTCTCACCAGGGCCACTCCAACATCCACTACCCTACCTTGTACCTCTTTTATTACCCCATCCATGTACAGATTGAACAACCATGGAGACATGACACATCCCTGTTTCAAACCAACTTTCACAGAGAAAAATTCACTTAGTTCACCATCCACACGCACTGCAGCCTTCGCACCATCGTACATACTCTTCACAGCATTCAACAACTTCCCATCTACTCCATATATTCTTAACACTTTCCACAATCCTTGTCTATCCACCCTGTCATATGCTTTCTCCAAATCCATGAAAGCCGCATACAACTTCTTTCCCTTCTCTAGAAACTTTTCCACTAAAGATCTAAGAATGAATATCTGATCTACACAACCTCTTCCCTTCCTAAAGCCTCCCTGTTCTTCTCCAACTAATTTCTCTGTTCTTTCTCTAACTCTGTCTATAAGTAACCTACCATACACTTTTCCTATTATACTAAGAAGACAAATGCCCCTATGATTACCACACACTTCTTTTTCCCCTTTTCCTTTGTACAAGGGAATAATTATACCTGACTTCCAATCCTCCGGGACTCTACCTTCCTCCCAGGCCAATCTGCACATCTTCCACATCCATTCTACTACTATCTCTCCCCCATGCTTCAGCATTTCACCACACACTCCATCAATTCCTGGGGCTTTCCCTGATTTAACTTTCTTCATTGCTTCCACAACTTCTATCCTACTGATTTCTTCCTGTCTTCTCAAACACCCAAACACAATTTCATGGCAGCTTTACTTGTAATTTGGAATTCTGGCTCAACACAAGGCATCAGTTTGTACCATGCACACAGAATCAGACAGATGCAAGCAGAATATGTTTGAGACATGTATTATGTGTAATTAATTTTACTTTTTTTCCCATGTAGCAGTGCATTGTGAAACTATGTATCCAAGCATGTGATGTGAGGATCAGATGTATTTCTTCTTCTACTGGGCATTATTGGTACTGAAGTGAAAGAATGAATGTATCTCACTGAGTTCAGTACACTTAATTTTCAATACTGCCAAAAAAAAGAAAAAAATGTACATGGCATCAGCATACTAGGATTCCTCTAAATCAGTGCTCTTCAACCTTTTTTGGCGTCGTCCACCCCTAGTGTTGAATTGGTAAAAGCTGTCCACCCCAATCGGTTAACTGTATAATCCCATGATCCTAACCTTATATATTTACTTTTTTAGATTCTTGAATGTACAAATATGTAGGCAAGTAAAAGCAATTTCACTCATTATAAATTTGCAGTTTATTATTTTTCCATTATGCATTTCATATTGCATAATGCAGTCTCATTACAAGAGAAAATACATCAGTGCAATTTAAAAAAAAATGGCATCTCTCCTAATGAAGCAGATCAATAAGCAATATTGCGCATAATATGCGTTGTATTTGATATATTCCAAAAATTAAATTATTCTTCATTTTTAAATCTACATATGCAGGAAAAAATAGTTTCATTCACTTTTTTAATTTCCAAATTTTAATTATAAATTCTTCCATATAATTATTCATTCATTCAAAATATACATAACATAATTTTACCACTGAAGTTCCAAAGCAAATATATTGTCTTTATGAATTTTAAAACAAATAAAATTGCAAACACTATGTTTTATAGCCAGTATAACAAAAACGTCATGAATCTTCCTCTAAAAAACAAAAAAACAAAAAACAAATATTAGTGGCTTGGCTGGTGTTGCAGTTTGTCTGCTATCAGGTTGAATCGAGGCACCAGACGATTTTCCAGTGCAACCCGCATCTGTGGATCTAAATTGAGAATGGCATTCCTTTTCTTTGTCTTGATTAAAACTAAGCTTGAGAAGCCTTGTTCACATAAATATGACGTTGGCATCTGGACAAACATTGCTGTTGCCAGATCAGCCAACTCCTTGTACTCAGGATTATCAAGCAGGGAAATCCAGAAATCCATAGGGTGGCCAAATGTCTTGAAAGCTGCTTTTTGAGATAGAACGAGAAGACAGAGGAGGTATGCTTATGCTCCAACAGCAACTCTCCACTTTGAGCCCAGCTGCCTAGAGTTGCCAGCGTTGCCAATCAAATGAACAGGAACAGAACGTGTTCCATATCACAGTGTTGTTAATGAAATGAATAGGAACTGGACAGGTTTACAGTTAGGCGTAGCTGATAGGTTTAAGAGAGAGGAGAGCTAGATGGGGAAGTGATACTTAGCTATTATAGTGGCGATATGTAATATACAAATATATATTTAATGTTCACACTTTGTGATAAATCTGAAGGGAAAGACAGAGAGGTTAAATCTTGTATAAATTTCATTGTACAGTGTATGCATTTCGAGATAAAGCTGGATTAAGTGCTCGTGAGCTACAGAAAAATCAACATACATGCTATCTTTGACTACACATATGTAAATTCTCCACTTGTATTATATTATTTATTTATTCTTTTTTATTCTATCCATATACGGTAATGATCTGGTCCACCCTCTGTCCACTCAAAGAAAGCTGTCCACCCCACACGGAATTTCGTCCACCCTAAGGTGGACCGTCCACCCAGGTTGAATAGCACTGCTCTAAATCATAATCATCACTATTATTCGTGATAAAAAATTCGCAGCGGGTCCACATGTATGCAAAAACCTTATCCCACTTGCTCCTCCACCACTGGAGAGAGAGAGAGAGAGATTTGTAATGAGGATTTGCCGTAGTCATTTTATCTGCAGGGCCTCACTGGTACTCCTAGATGCCAGGGATGATAGGAATGCAAACTGAGCCCAGTGGTCTGACAGACTTAAGAACTCAGATTCTTCTAGTTATGAGCTGGACATGCTAAATGTACTATTTTCACTCTAACTTGCCTCAAAACTGCTATAGTTCTGTCATGATTGTGTACATACAAAGACAGTTTTGTTTTGTTTTGTTTTTAAAGGCTCCAACATGCATGCATGCATCAGCCTTGGTCACTTAATGATGGCACTCCATGCTGCTTGATCTGTGGCAGCTTCCCAGACACAGTAACACTAGATCATGTCAGTTGCAGAGAAGTGCCATGAAAAGGATGCAGACCTGTACAAGTGTCCTATTCTGTCACAGAGCGGTGGGATACAAGCTGCAAAATGATGAATATCTCTGCCAGCACAGTGTGATAATGGTAGCATTCAGTCTCACATTACCCTCTGAGGTACACGGACCCAAGGCTAGGCTACCAAAGTCCAGTACATTTAAGGGTACATGACCAGCCTACTTTCCATGACATTACATGATTGAAAAGCATCCAGTCACCTCTTGGGGATAAAACTGATACTGTACAAGGCTGTCATTCTGGTTGGGGTGTTCTAACCATTATATCCCATTTGTTTCACCAGACAGAACTGGGCCACTCACAACTTGAATACTGTAGTTAGTTTTGATTGCAAGAAATTTGATGAACCCTTTTTAAGAGGAGGGAATGATTCTTCTTGTTTACTAGTCAAATTGGTCATCCAGCCTGATTCCACTTTGCCATTGACTGAGCAGAAAGGAGTCAGGGATCGGTCAGGTTAGAATTAATGTACTATAGATCACCGTTCTCTTCCCACAGAGGATTTGGCTGAGGTGGACATGACCCCGAATCGCCATTCTGGTCCAAACAGTAACCACCGCCGCCCCCACACCCCACCACGCACCCATCGCTCTCCCCGCCCTTGTCGAGCTCCACCCAAAGCCCGCCAGGAATCGAATCAGCCCCTGTGGTATCTGACGCCCACATCTGGAGCCCTGCTGCTGATCCAGGGCATTTTGCTGACTTTCATTGTGGCTTTTATAAGGTGATGGACTTCTGTTGTACTCTTTCTTTCACTTAAACATTCATTTATATATTCTTACTCTCAACGTACTCACTCATGCTTCTACTCACTCATTTGTACATCATCCCATTCACTTACACATTCATTTACTTGTGCATCCATTCATGCATTTGAACATCCACTCTGTACCTTCTTTACCCCTGCACAGTTGTTGACTTTATACAGTACATGGGTTTTATTTGCCCCTGTGTAGAGTACAACTCTCGTGTGGGGAGGCTCCCCACATACAGCTCATCTCAATAGGGTGGAGTCAAACGCTTTTTGTCTCATTAACTCTCCTCCTCTTACTGGCTCCCTTCAACCTCTGTCTCTTCGCCGCATTGTTGCATCTTCATCACTTTTCTATCGCTACTTTAATGGTCACTGCTCCTCTGAATTGTCTGCACGCATTCCCCCACCACCATGACGGGCGCATAGCACCCATCTAACAACAAACTCTCATCCCTTTTCTGTCCAACTCTCTAATGCAAGAGTTAACCATTACTCCCTGTCCTTCATTTATGCAACAGGTTATCTCTGGAACTGTCTCCCTCTGTCTATGTTTCCTACTTCCTATGATCTCCAGTCTTTCAAATGCAGTGTGTCCAGGCATCTCGAAATGGAACAGATCTTGAATTTGGCTCTCTTTTGTATTGTACTGTATTTGTTTTTTTTGTGTGTGTTTTTTTCTTGGAAGGAACGGTTTGTAGGCTCCTCGCCTTTGGTTCCTTGTTCCTTGCAAAAAAAAAAAAAAATCTTCTTACTCATAACTCACACGCTCATTCATCCATTCTTGTTTATACATCACCTCATTCACTTAAACATTAATTTACGTATTCTTACACTTAACTCACTCACACATGCATCCATTCACTTATACACCCACTGACTCTGTCATGCACAGACTTACTCATTTATACATGCTTTCACTATTGCATTCATACACTGACAAACTCACTCACTCATTCCCTATTTACTAATTCACTTAATGACTTATTCATACACACACACAGTTCCCCCCCCCCCCCAGTTTAATAGTGCAATAAAAGGTGGGGGGATCTGAAATTAACTTAAGATATTTTTGGCTGTCAGCTTTGTTGCCTCTTGGAGAATGGACATGGAGTGTATTTAGATGTATGGTTAACCCCCAGAATCTTGCGACTTTGTTCTTTTTCTATAGTCCAACTATGACCAAATGATTATGTTCAGATTGAAAGATGACCCTGAAAGAGGAGAGGTTTCAGAAGGCTGCATCTAAAAGTCTGTCCTGAGTTAAGTAAAACAGTGTGGAGAGAGCAGGAATAAAATGGAAAGTAAGGCATCAAACGGATGGGGTTAAAGCTATTTTGATTCTGCCAAGAAGTATGAAGACTGCATTGTTAGAGGTGAAGCTAGATGATATTTATCCTCAAGAAATGCACCACAACCATTTGAATTCACAGGTGTTTTTGTACTTTTATTTATGTTTCCAGGTGACTGTTTTTTTGTCTTCAGGTGGCTTTATTTACATTAGGAAAGACTTCAAATTGGAGGGATTAGTCACAGGTGGGTCTTACCATACAAGTAGGAAATGTTAATGGAGGACTGATCGAATAGCGAAAACTTGCATAATGGAGTGAAAAAAGGACAGCGAAAACTTATGTAATGAAGTGAAAAACAGGATAACGAAAACTCGTGTAATGGAGTGAAAAATAGGATAACGAAAACTCGTGTAATGAAGCGAAGAACAGGATAGCAAAAACTCATGTGATGGAATGAAAAATAGAATAGCAAAAACTTGTGTAATGGAGTGAAAAATAGGATAGCAAAAACTCATGTAATGGAGTGAAAAATAGAATAGCACAAACTCGTGTATTGAAGTGAAGAATGGGATAGCAAAAACTTGTGTAATGGAGTGAAAAATAGGATAGCAAAAACTCGTAGAACAGAGTACATAACTTACAGGAAAAAAAGGTTTAGGGTAACTGACCATGATGGCATCACCAAATTTGAATCTAAACTGTCCCTTCTCATATCATCAGTTTCTCATATAGCGGATACACGTATAGCGATACCCACCTGCGTAGACTTCATCACTGCCTTGATACCAGGGTGATTCTCTAGTTAAGTGAAATAGTCTGATCACAGGAAGAATAAACTAAAAAAAGACATAATTCAGACTTGGGTGGTTAATATTTCTTCACTTTCGTTCCAGCATTAAGACACTTAAATTGTTCTCAGAATTTTAACACATGTATTAGCAGCATTGGTGTAATGTTGGTACATTTTTGTTCCGCCATCATTTAACATAACTTTTCACAGAGCTTAGCTTCTCGGATTGTGGCATAAGTTAAGTGTTTTATATTTATTTTCTTTCCTTCTTTCTTTTTTTCTTTCCTTCTTTCTTTCTTTTTTCTTTTTTTCTTTCTTGCTTTCTTTCTTTCTTGCTTTCTTTACTATTCTTTCAGTATTAAGTATCCTGTATATTCTTGGGCTTTTAACTCCCATGTTGTAAAGGTTTAATATTGGTACTTTTTTTTTTCAAGTAACCTATATTTTTCCAGAATTTCAGCACCTTTAGTTACAGCATAGATTTAAAGTTGCAATTTTTTTATCAATAACTTGCCGGCTTTCAGATTTTTGGGAGCTCTAATTATGGCATATTTTAATATTAAATATACAGTATATATATATATTTTTACATATACTCTCACTACTTATGCTTGCCCTAAAATTGAGCCAAGGGAAATAGGCTGCAAGATGACAAAACTCTGACAGGTAAAGGTGGACAGACTATATTAACCAATTTGTCCTTAGTTTTATGACCTCAAATTATAACACAAATTTAATGTTACTGTGTTTTGTTCCAGTACTAAGTAATCTACAGTATTTGTTGTCAGAGTTTTGGCATCTCTAACGTGTTTTTCTTTCTTTGTTTTCTGGACTCTGCCTCATGTCATCCTTGGGTTAGAAGTCGAGATTGGACTGATGGTGCTGCTGATGATGATTCTGTTAACTTGTTTGTTCTTGTAGTTTTAGCTTCATAAATTATAGCAAAGGTTTGATGGCTAATATAATTATTTGCTTCACTTATAAACATGTAAAGTATTTGCAGTAGCAGATTTGACTCATAATTATTTTCAGGTCATTATAAGCTACTGTTACCCTTCTTTTTTCCATATTTGACTATAATGATGGTAATGATGATAGTGATAAGATGATGATGATGATAATAATGATGACTGATCAGTTGATTTATTGCATCAGAGTGATAATAGTGATAGATTAATTCTGATGAAGTTCATGATCTGTATATACTGAACAATACCTGAGTTGACCTTTCAGACTAACTCTAAAGGTTGACTCATAAATGTGTGTGTGTGTGTGTGTGTGTGTGTGTGTGCACATGCATGTGCATATGTTCATGTGCATGTGCATATGTACATTGCTAATGCATGTGCATAAGTGCATGCATATATGCATGAATGCATGCATACATGCATGTGTGTGCATGTGTAATTCTAAAGGCTGACTCAAGATTGTGGTGTATGTACATGGGTGCCAGTGAAGGCTGACTCATGCTATTTTGTTTATTAGGTACAGTGATATGGCTGATGCGGGTAATGGCGGGAACAACAATCACCATATCCTTGGAGGCAACAACCCAGAGGACAACATTGCAAACATCCTACACTACTGTACGTTGCATCACCATCCAGCAGTACTGTACATCACATCACCATCCTGTTGGTCATACAGAAAAATTCTCTGTGTATCATCACATGCTACACCAATACTTCTCCCACAACTCACCCACATTTTAAAACCAAATTTCTCCCTGTTAGAGAGTATCATGTTATGAGTGGCACACAATTCTATCCAGCACCTCTATCATTGTATGAGGGAACTGCTTGTGGTATAAGAAAAGGCACAGGTATTGCTGAAAGTTATCAAGTTATGGTGTAACATGCCTAGGTTTAATCATATTGCAGAATAAACTGAAGTTTCATTTAAGTAACTGAGCATTATAATTGTGTGTGTGTGTGTGCATGCTTGCATACGTGTGTGCATGCCTGTTTGTGTTTAATGGGATTATTTCTGCTACGTGAAGAAAAAATTCATATCCTGAATTCAGTGAAATGAAGTTAAATTGATCCCAGCACATGCATAGTAATGAGTGATTGACAAGGAGTGTTTGAGAAAGAGGTGCATGGGAGAAGGAGAGGGAGAACTAGAACTAGGTTTAGAGACAAAGGTTGGGTGGTGGTGTGGGAAGAGTAATTGGTCCTGAGTAGGGACAGACATGCGGCGAAGTGCTTTTGTCATTTTTGTCCAGGCCACCCTGTACCGGATGCAGCATCTAGCAACACTTAATTTAGTTCTGGTTTTCATTTTGGACTTATAAGTAATGCCACACAAGTGTCCTACTTTTTGAGCTAATGGAAGTGGCCAACCTACACAACACAGCACATAAACAGTCACCACACAGACGTTATTAGACCCACTTCAACAGGATCGTACTACCAGACATTCCAATAATAGTAGTGAAAAAACACCTACATCAAGTAATTCCTCATTTGGGGAGGCTGCCAGAGATGGAGCAGAGTGGATAGCTGCCATTAGGTGCCTGGGGCCAATGTATGCATGCATGTTGGAGTCTTTGTAAATGATTCGAACATACTTTCCCTCAATACATTTTTCACCATAAAGCTGTTAATCAAAATAGGAACAGTTTTCACATAACGCACCATTGTTCATCATTAAGTGATCAGTATGTGCTGTGAAGTGTTAGGGTTGATACAATTTACACTGACACAAACCTCAATAGATCACTGTTTCATTAACATGTATATGGATTTTTGCATTAATGTACAGTGATGCACCATCACAACTTATAGTCCATTTTAATAATTGTTTGCAGCCTTCAGTGTGATTTATATATATATATATATATATATATATATATATATATATATATATATATATATATAAAATCAGCAGCAGTAGCATCCAATCCTGCGCTGCCTCATGAGGAGCATAGGAGCCCGGGGCTAGGCAAGTTGGTCTTGAGATTTAAGATTAGAGTGACCAGCCTCACTCATCCCTGAGTGGCATTACATGAGCAGTAAACCCCAACCACCCCTTGGATATAAACCTTCACCGGGTGAATCCAGTTGGAGTGCCTGAATTACCCACTAAACCACCAGCTGCCACAATTGGTTATATGTTTACCACCCAGCATAGTAAATGGTTTCTTGGTGTACAGGAAACCATTTGGCTCGTCACTCAGCATAGAGTCACCTGTAATATAATTGATATACTGTATAGAAAGAGAGAGAGTGAGAGAACCTATTGTGTATACCTACTGTAGTTAGGCATAGATCAGGGCACTGCCCAGCTGTCCTCAGCTACTAGCTTTAATTCATATTAAGTGGAGCGACAGATGAGACGTGCCCCACTTCCAGAACGTGCCCTCACAACATACAAAATGGAGCACTGCACTGCACATACCACACTGATATGCAGCCACAACATTAATGGTGTAAGAAACCTATGAAACAGCCCCTTAAGGTGAAAAGCTTACCTGTAGTCAGCGGGTCTGTTCAGCCGAACAGACTGTGATCAAGTGTCATCGTTGGCGGCGGCACACTTTTCACACATGAAGCACTTACTTTTCACTTTGTGCAAAATGAGTTGGTAGTATATATTGCATACAGTATAATACATTGAGCGGTCAAATATGTATTCTTTGTTCTTATGCACTGCAGGTCTAGTGTTGACACTGGTATTGGCGTTTGTGTGCCCAGGACTGCGACTGACAAGTCTTCCAGATCATGCTAACCCTTCTGCCACTGGCACCTGTGTCTTGACCATCTCTATGGCCTTCCAGTGGGCCCTCCTGTGTCACACCTTCATGGGACGACCCCCTCACCTCACAAGGATTGATATCTTCAGGTCAGAGAGACAGAGAGAAAGCGAATATGTAACCATGTATATTTGAGGCCCTGCACGCCACAGAGGGGCAAAGCGCCATACCTGCTGAAACCTGTTTTTTTTTCCACCAGCCACTCCCTCAAACGCTACCCTATGACTGCGCAAAGTTGTTTTGCTCAATTCCAATTATTGCAGTAAGAGTGAAAGTCTGAAGTGAGAAGTGTGCTCCAAGCGACCTTGTTGACACTTGGTCTGGGGTGTAGGTTCTGTTGCGCACCACAAAGTGTAAACTCCATTCGTATGTCATCCCACAGCAGTGACCAGCCAGCCAATCAGAATGTGCTATGTCACCCACACACAACCAATTAGGGCCGCTGATTTTCTCAGGGTGGCAACTCAACTGTTCAGTCTTAGCATCACCTCAGTGAGTGCAAAGCACCCCAGGAACTTATGCCTTGTCTCGGGTGGTGCTTTGCACTTTATCATTTTCTTCCATGTTGCCTTTAAAAAACAACTCACCATTATCATAATATTGAATGAATATGATACTTTATTGGTTTGAATAAAAAAAGCAAAACAAAAATGGCTGCAAAACACAAAGTCCGGCAAGACACTAGTAAATAATATTTTTCTGATGACGTAATTTTTATAATGAAAATATTATTGTGCCAAATTTCTTAAATATTGCCCTTAAAGTGCTCACATTTGTGCACCATATGTTCAGATTTTAGAAACTAAAACTAAAAAATAACATACTATGAACTTGTCGCCAGACGTTGAAGGCTGTTTGTGGAAAATCGTAAATGTGTCACTCTGCCCCCTGTGGCGTGCAAGGCCTCATTTGCTTGCATACTGTACCTGTGTATGCCTTTATATACTGTATGCATGAGTACATTTGTGCATGGTTTTTGTGTATATGTGAGGCACTCCATGCCAGAGGGGTGACTGTGCATTTTGTATATTTGCTTTGACATCTAATTACCAAACTCTAATATACTTTAAACAAGTCATGTTTACCACCATTTTAATAATCTTGGCTAGCACTTTCAAGCTAAACAATAAAATGCATATAAGTATAATTTTACTATTGTATAATTAGCCATGTCAAAGTTTAACAACTAATTACTGAAAATAAGCAAAATGCACGGTCAACCCTCTGGCTCGGAGCGCCTCATATGTATGTTCAGCTGTAGGTGCAGAGACCCACCATCCACTCACCTGGTGTAGTGCTACCTTCAGATGACTTCACTGAGTAGCTAAGTGGTTTCTTATAACCCAGGAAACCATACTGTGTTCTGTCATAAGTGTATAACGTACCCAGTTATCTGATGCATGGAACTTTAGTGGATTAAGGCACTCCAGCCAGATGTGAGCCATAAGTGTTTAAGTGCAGTGGGTGATTAGTGATTATTGCTCACAAAATGTCACTTAGTGGCCAGCAGCTCGTCGCTCAGCCCAAGTGTCTGAACTAAGTAGCCAAGTATTGGTCCTCTGAGCTCCTGATACGGCAGTGCTCTGAAGGATGGATGAGGGATGGATTTATTTACATGGCAGCATGGGATGTGAGGTGTGAATGATGCAGTGAAATAAAGAGGATTGTGCAGGTGCTTTGAGATGCAGAAATACATATATGTGGGCTGAGTGATCTTGAAATGAGAGCTGAGTGTGTGTGGGAACATGGGAGTGTGGTTTAGGTATATGTGCTGGTGTAGGTGAGACTGAGTGGGCCAACAAGAGTAAATGCATTGTCTTATGCAAGAATTGAAAGGAGAATGCAAGGGAATATATGTCAGTTGGGTCAAGGAGTTTATGGGTAAGAATGAAAGTAGCGTATCCAATAGAGCCAGGATTCCGGGGGCTTGAATGATGAGTGAATGGAAGTGTGGCCCATTGGATTGGGCAAATTTGGGCTGTCTGGACATTGCTACTCCTCACCCTACCGTGGGGTGGGAAAGGAGGTCCGGATGATGATGATGATGATGAAAGTAGCAGTTCAAGTATTGGTGATTGTTTGCGTGTATTCTAACAGAGCGCTGAGCAGCTTGAATGAAGGAGTTTGGGACAAATGTGGAAGCATGCTGGATGAATTTTGAAAGCAGTGAAAGTGTCTTATTGATTGAAGATAATGGAAAAGTGGGGAATGTCAGAATAGATACAGTGGTTGGACAGTGGACTGTACCCACTTAAGTGGTAGGGAATGGTAGTGCTCTACTGGACAGTTGTTCAGGTAAGGGCTTGGGGATGGCCAGTATCTTTTTTCTGGCACAAGATGGTCCAGAGGTATACATGGTGAGTAAGAAGGGAGGTGTGTTGGATGATCTTAAGGCAGTGATTAATTGTATGGATGATCGAATGAGAAGTTCTGTGCTTGATACGAGAGTGTGTAGAGGTGGACTGTCTGATCACTAGAAAGCAGTGTCACAGGTAGAGGTGCAGGAGTGATGGGTGAACAGAGGTAGAGGAAAACAAGATGTCAGGACACTAAAGTATCAGAACACTACATAATAGCTAGTGACATATCTGCTGTTAATATGTAATATTGAGGTTTGAAGAAAGTCCTGCCTAAGCTTGAGAGAGCTGGAGGAAACCCAGGGCCAGGCAAGTTGATCCTGACATTTAAGATGAGAGTGTCCAGCCTCACTCATCCCTGAGTGGCATTACGTAAGCAATAAACCCCAACCACCCCTTGGATATAAACCTAAACCAGCTCAGTGCGATTGGAGTGCCTAAATTACCCATTAAACTACCAGGCATCATAATTTGGTTATATGGTTGCCACCCAGCATAGTATATAAATGGTTTCCTGGTGTACACTGTCCTTCAGTGTAGAGTCACCCATAGACAGAAGGAAGAGGAAAGAATGAAGGAAAGAAAGAAAAGGAAGGGAGGAAGAGAGGAAAGGTCAGTCACCCGAGGGCAGCACTACATCAAGTGAGTGGATGGTGAGTGTCCCCTCTTACCACTAAGGTACTATTATTATTGGTATTATTATTATTATTATTATTATTTTTATTATTATTATTATTATTGTTATTTTTATTATTAGAGTACTGTATTCTTCTTCGCCTTCTTCTTCTTATTATTATTGGATTATTATTGTTTTATTATTATTATACTGTAATTAGATTATTATTATTATTATTATTATAAGTGGTAGGTGGGGGCGCTCATCATCCACTCACTTGATGTAGTGCTGCTGTCAGGTGTCTGCCCTTTCCTCTCCTCCATCCTTCTTTCCTTCCATCGTCTTCTGTTTTCCTTTCTCATTCTTTACTCGTCCTTCTGCCAACGGGTAACTTTATACTCCCTCTTCTGTCTTTCTTTCCTTCATTCTTTCCTCTTCCTTCTGCCTGTGGGTGACTCTACACTGAGTGACAAGCCAAATGCTTTCCTGTACACCAGGAAACTATTTACTACGCTGGGTGGTAACCATGTAGCCAAATTTTGGCACCTGGTGGTTTAATGGGTAATTATTGCTCTCCAGTCGGATTGAGCCGGTGAAGGTTTATATCCAAGGGGTGGTTGGGGTTGATTGCTCATGTAATGCCACTCAGGGATGAGTGAGGCTGGTCACTCTTATCTTAAATGTTGGGACCAATTGCCTAGCCCCGGGGTCCTATGCTCCTCATGGGGCAATGTAGGATTGGATGATGGATGGATTATTATTATTATTATTAGATTATTCATCATCACCATCATCATCATCCAGACCTCCTTTCCCACCCAAGGGCAGGGTGAGGAGTAGCAGTGTCCAGACGGCACAAACTTGCCCAATCCAATAGGCCACGCTTCTATTCACTCATCAATCAAGCCCCCGGAATCCTGGCTCTACCGGATACCTCAAAAACATTCGCCACTTTCTGTGGCTTCACACAAACGTATCCGATTGAATCAATCCAGATGCTGCCATGCTCACAAGGAGTGCCAAAATCCTGATCATGCACTTCTCACAACATTCATCCAGCCAGCTTGATCTCTTGTCAGTTCGCTAGCCTCACTGACTTCCAAACCTCTCTTCCTCAAACACTCATCCACCACATCTCTCCACCTTCTCCGTGGCCTACCTAACCTCCTCCCTCCATCAGATTCGCTCAGATATACCTTTTTCACTACTCAATTGTTATCCATTCTTTCCACATGACCATACCATCTCAGGACACTCTCTTCGATTCTGGTGTCCACCGACTTCCTCACTCCACACCTTTCACGAATCACATTATTTCGTATCCTATCCGCCCTCTGTACTCCACATACATTCCTCAGCAGTCCCCTCTCCACTGCCCTTACTCTTGACTTTTCATTTTCATGCCACACCATAGTCTCACACCCATTTGGTCAAGTTGGCACTAACACTCCCTCATGTAAGCCTTGTGCAGCTGCAACACTCAAAGCCTCTTTTTTTTATCAAGGCCTTCATTGCACCAGCTACTTTTCTTCCTTGTGTCACTCTACTTTCAACTTCTTTTGCACATTTTCCTCTCTTTTCTATCACTGTACCCAAGAATTTGAACACTCACCGATTCCAGTCTCTCTCCATTCACTGTGACATCACACTAGGAGTCACCTTCTCTTTCAGTAACCATCACTTTACTCTTCTCTACATTTACTCTCAAGGCATGACACTTACAGACATCAGCAAAACTCTGCACTAGCCTACCAAGTTCTTGTCCTGTACTTGCAAGCAGTATTGCATCATCAGCATACAACAAATTTAAGATATTCCATCTATCACCATTCATTACCAATGCCATCCCTTTCACCATTACTCGTGTTTTTACTTCTCTCATCACCCCATCCATATATATGTTGAACAGCCATGGGGACATCTCATAACCTTGTCGCACGCCTACACCGATTGTGAACCATTTAGTATTAGTATTATTACAGTACTGTACTTGTATTTCTCTCTCTCTCTCTTTCTCCCTCTCTCTTAATTATTGTATTTTAACCCATTTTCCTCTCCCTCTTACAGCTTACTGGAGGCATGTGAGGTGTGTGTGGGGTTGGTGGTTGGGGTGTGGGGGTTACTGGGCCTCTCCCCTCCCCTCACAGTGGTCCTCGTTTCACTTCTATATGTACCCTTGCATCTTGCCAACATGCAGCTCTACGCACACCTTAAGGTAAGAGAGGGAGGGAGGGAGAGGAGAAGGAGGAGGAGGAGGAAAGGGGGAAAGGGGAGGGAGGGAGAGAGATGGGAGGGAAGGAGAGAATCACAAAATTAAATAAGCATGATGAATTCTTTTTACAATAATGCAAACTTCATATGAAATGACACAACCCTTATGTAAGTCAACTGTTTAAGCATTGGGGTTCTTTTTATGTTGTAATTTCTGTGCCAATATTAATTATTTTTATTCAGCTTTTGGTAATTTGATAAACCTATGAATGGCATCCCCTCCTCATAAAAATTACCTCATTCATTGTGATATCTTTTTCATTTTATTCTTGCTAGATGATGATGATGGTGATACAATTTGACAGCGTTCTTCAGTTTTGGAATACCCTCAAGCTGTGAAGAGGCTTATGCAGGTTATAGATAAATCATACTGTTTGAAATGGTTATCCCAATGAGTAAAATTATTTGGAGACAGCAAGAATAAAATACAAAATACATCATAGGATAGAGGAGGTTAATTTCCCATGTATTATCTTAGGTGGTGGACAGAGGCGGGAGTGTGTGTGTACATGCGTTTGGTGCTGCCTTCGGGGTGGGTCTGTGTTTAGGACGAGGCACACAGAAATCAACCCACAAAAGCCGGAGCACCACCTCCAAGACTGGCCAACTGACTTCCCTCCTTGGTAAGTCAGTGAATCTTGTAAATGGTCTGTCTGTCTACCTCTGAATGCCTAAATCCCATAAGGGTTAGCCACAGATGAATTACCTCCTTGTCACACTGTCATCTGCTATCTGACTGCCCATTCTCTCATATACCTCTCCACATCATCTTTCCATCTCCCCCTCTCCCTCCCCCCTCCACTTCCACCTCACTCGTGCATCCTCCTAGTCAGTCTTTCATTCTCCTTTCTCTCCTGGCCTTAACCCCTTCAGTGAGAAGATGTACTTGTTAATTTAGTCTATATCTCCGGACAGAGTTTTTCGAGGAACGTTAGTTGAGATTTTTAGAACTGAAGGGGATAGATAGTCTTCAATCATCCCTTCACTGTTAGGGCACTCTTATAAGCTGAGTCCCATATCTGGTACAGTAGTAGCAAGAATAAAATGAAATATACTTTACCAGACTGAGAGGATAATCCATTCAGCCTGAAAACATATTTGTACAGTATTTCAATCTTTGCTATCTCCGGACACTATTATTCTGCTTCAGGGAAGCTTTGAATTGGAGGAGTTCGATGTAGCCATCATTAGACCCTCTAGGGCCTTCCCCCTTCCATCTGTCTGATCAAGCATACCCTTCAAATGCAGTATATGTAATGATCGGTCGCATGTCATAGGTGGATATGTTTTATGAAATCGTTTATAATTGCACTCCCTCTTCTGTCTTTCTTTCCTTCATTCTTTCCTCTTCCTTCTGTCTACGGGTGACTCTACATTGAGTGACAAGCCAAATGGTTTCCTGTACACCAGGAAACCATTTACTATGGTGGGTGGTAACCATAACAACAAATTATGGCACCTGGTGGTTTAGTGGATAATTAAGGTACTCCAATTGGATTGAGCTGATGCAGGTTTATATCCTAGGGATGGTTGCGGTTTATTGCTCACGTAATGCCACTCATGGATGTGTGAGGCTGGTCACTCATCTTAAATGTCAGCACCAACTTGCCTAGCCCTGGGCCCCTGCACTCCTCATGGGGCAACACTGGATTAGAAGATGGATGGATGGATACAGTAGTGATCTTCCCCAAATTAATAAGCTGACTGCATTAGGATCAATAACTGCCAAACAAAGCATGGTAAATTTATGGCACCCAAACCATGCATCCCAGTTTGTGTTGCAGTAAATTAGGGAACTTGCCCATCACAGGTTAACCCCTACAATATGAGAGATTCTCAGAAGTTAAATACTGTATAATCATTTAGCTGTAGCAAGACAAAAAAATATTTAAAATATATAATCATAGTGAAGGAAGTATACATACGATACTGCACAGCTGACTTCCTTCAATTCCAGATCAACTGGTTTGATAAATAAATGTATCCTTACTCATATTTTGTGACTGGCCGACCAAAGCATATCATTGATGTGTGAGGTGTGGGCATGAAATTTACTATCCTCTTAAGTCCTTTACACAGGCTGCAACTGTATGATTTTTTTTTTTTTTTTTCTCTCTAGTTTAAGAACAACCTCTAATAGTGAAAGTGTTAATGAAAGTGGAAATAAGTTATTTAAGAGGAGCCTGTGGAGTCACATGGAGAGACAGGCTGACAAATGAAGATATAAAGGAGCGTTGTGGTGTGGATGTGGATGTGACAGGAATCGTTAGGAGGAATACACTGAGGTGGTTTGGCCATGTGGAGAGGATGAAGGGTGAAAGACTGACGAAGAAAGTGTATGTGAGTGAGGTGGAGGGGGGAAGAGGGAGGGGGAGGCCGAGGATGAGATGGAGGGATGGGGTGGAAAGGTATATGAGAGAGGGGGATGTGAGTTGGGAGCAGGGCAGTGAAATGGCGGGGGACAGGGCGACGTGGAGGCGATTTGTTTGTGGCCACCCTGAACGGGATTGAGGCGTCTGGCAGTAGATAGATAGATAGTTAATGAAAGCTATTTCTCGCCCTTCCAGTCCAAAGATTTAAGTTGAATAAGCTGTATGGAAATAGCAAGTGGTTAATATAAGAAGAGCTGTTGCCCTGTATCATTATTTTTCTGCGGGGTGCATCAGTTAGTCTGGATGTTGAGGTGTTGAAAATGGAAGAGAACAGCCACCACTGCATATGCCTTACCAGCCAGAAATTTCCATTGTCATTCTGTCCTTGTAGGGGCCTGGGGTTAGGCTGCTCACTTCTGACATTTAAGGTGAGAGTGACCAGTCTCTCATTCCTGAATGGCATTATGTGAGCAGTGAAGCAGATCATCCCTAGGATGTAAACCCTTGCAAACTATCTAGTTGTATTGCTTTATCCAAGTTGCACACCAGGAATCATTTGGTTATATAATTACCACCCAGCTTAGTAAATGATTTCCTAGATTACAATAAACCATTGCACTTGTTGCTCAGTGTATAGTCACCTGAAGTCAGTATTACATTGAGTGAGTGGATGGTGGGTGCCCTCATCTACAAAGCAACCAGAAATAACACGAAGAAAGCTGACTAAGGACTCACTGTATAACAAGAACATATTTTACATTCCCCAGGATCAGTGTTAACATGTATCCTAATGTGTGAGGTGTGGGCGTGGAAGACAGAGGGGGACGACCACCACCGTGCCCTTCTCAACACCTGCCTGGCCTTACTTTCATCGTGCCTCACCGCCTTTCCTGCCTCATCCCTCGCACATCCTCGCAGGAAGTTTTCATTGGTATGTGGGAGGGTGTTAACCATAAACTTTGTTAAGTTTCTCCTTTTTAATGTTCTCTTGCTATTAAGTCCACATTAATAACTCAGAAATTCTATATATCTGTCCATTGCCAGATGCGTTAATTCCATAAGAGGTGACTACTAATAGATTGCCGTCATGACAACCTGTTCATTTGCCATTTGGCTGCTTACTGTCTCCAGTTCACACTGCCCTGTGTCATACATCTCTCCACTCCATCCCTCCATCTCAACCAGTTAAACTTCTGGCACTTCTAATATATCTGAGTTCCTAGTTACACCCAGTTTTGGGGAGTAGTTGTTTGGAAAAAAAAGTCACATTGTGGTAGGACTTATACCTTACTTTTAACTATCTATCTATCTATCTATTGCCAGACGCCTCAATCCCGTTTGGGGTGGCCACAAACAAATCGCCTCCAAGTCGCCCTGTCCCCCGCCATTTCACTGCCCTGCTTCCAACTCACACACCCCTCTCTCATATACCTCTCCACCCCATCCCTCCATCTCATCCTCGGCCTCCCCCTCCCTCTCCCCCCCTCCACCTCACTCACATACACTCTCTTCGTCAGTCTTTCACCCTCCATCCTCTCCACATGGCCAAACCACCTCAGTGTGTTCCTCATAACGCTTCCTATCACATCCACATCCACACCACAACGCTCCTTTATATCTTCATTCGTCAGCCTGTCTCTCCATGTGACTCCACAGGCTCCTCTTAAATAACTTATTTCCACTGCTCTCACTCTTGACTTGTGTCCTTCCAACAATGTCCAAGCTTCACTTCCATATGTTAGAGTTGGTATCACAACACTGTCATGTAGTAACTTTTTCACTTCCATGCTCACTTCCCTGTTTCTTATCACTGCTTTCAAAGAACCAGCAACCTTTCTTCCCTGCTGTACCCTTTCAAGCACTTCACCCTCCAAACCTCCATCCTTACTCATCACACTACCCAAGTACTTAAACGTACTCACATTTTCCAATTCCTCACCATCCAACCTCACTGTACATTCACTAACTTCACCTCTCTCAGAGACCATCACTTTACTCTTCCCTACATTCACCTTTAGATTCCGTTTCTTACACACTCTCCCAAACTCATCCACCAAGCCTTGCAGCTCCCCTTCGTCTTCACTCAACAACACAGTATCATCTGCAAACAACAGTACAGGGAGTTTCCAAACACTGTCCTCTCTCACCAGGGCCACTCCATCATCCACTACCCTACCTTGTACCTCTTTTATTACCCCATCCATGTACAGATTGAACAACCATGGAGACATGACACATCCCTGTTTCAAACCAACTTTCAAAGAGAAAAATTCACTTAGTTCACCATCCACATGCACTGCAGCCTTAGCACCATCGTACATACTCTTCACAGCATTCAACAACTTCCCATCTACTCCATATATTCTTAACACTTTCCACAATCCTTGTCTATCCACCCTGTCATATGCTTTCTCCAAATCCATGAAAGCCGCATACAACTTCTTTCCCTTCTTTAGAAACTTTTCCACTAAAGATCTAAGAATGAATATCTGATCTACACAACCTCTTCCCTTCCTAAAGCCTCCCTGATCTTCTCCAACTAATTTCTCTGTTCTTTCTCTAACTCTGTCTATAAGTATCCTACCATACACTTTTCCTATTATACTAAGAAGACAAATGCCCCTATGATTACCACACACTTCTTTTTCCCCTTTTCCTTTGTACAAGGGAATAATTACCTTACTTTTAACGAAAGCAACTTATAGTCTGCAGTACCTTATGGTGGTAGAGCTCTTGGGTTGGAAAGGACTATGATTTATGTATTTACTGTTTTTGTATTAACTTGGCTTAGATTTTCAGCCTTTTCCAGCTTATTTGACAGGTCGGTGGCAGAAAAAGACAATACCCTAGTATGTCCCTACATCCTTTCTATAGCAGTTCATCGTGACTGCATCATCTTCTTGTGACAGTCCATTGCTACAGCTCAGCATTCGAGATGGAGAGATGGATATTTTATGTCAAGTTAAAATAAAAACAGTATACATTTGGAGCTCAAGAAGTGGCCAGAGATTTTTCCGTCATGTTTAACTGCACCAGGGGCATAAGTTGTCTCCTGCCGTATATTTTGAACTATGGTAACTTAGTCCCACACCCATGCATTCTGAAGGGAGTAATATGGAATCGACTTACCATTTACTCTATGGTTTGAACAGGTTTTGGGGATGGACCTGGGGAGTTGGATGAGGAGGTGTAAAAGCTTTGAGGTGCGGGGCCTTTGATGGAGAGTTAGACTGAGGAAAACATGGAGTGGGTGATTTGTGCTGATGTTAGTAGATCTGGAGGTATTACTAGAGAGCTGGCACAGAGATGGAAGAGTACTGTACCACATTGGCATACACATTCTCGCATACTTGCTTCATACCATCTGGCATCACAAGAATTAATGAAAATGTCTCTTGGGGTAATAAAAGAGGTACAAGGTAGGCAGTGGATGTTAGAGTGGCCCTAGTGAGAGAGGGTAGAGTTTGGAAGCTCCCTGTACTGCTGTTTGCAGATGATACTGTGTTGTTAAGTGAAGACGAAGGGGAGCTGCAAGGCTTGGTGGATGAGTTTGGAAGAGTGTGTAAGAAACGGAATCTAAAGGTGAATGTAGGGAAGAGTAAAGTGATGGTCTTTGAGAGAGATGAAGTCAGTGAATGTACAGTGAGGTTGGATGGTGAGGAAATGGAAACTGTGAGTGCGTTTAAGTACATAGGGAGTGTGATGAATAAGGATGGAAGTTTAGAGGGTGAAGTGCTTGAAAGGGTACAACAAGGAAGAAAAGTTGCTGGTTCTTTGAAAGCAGTGATAAGAAACAGGGAAGTGAGCATGGAAGTGAAAAAGTTACTACATGATAGTATTGTGATACCAGCTCTAACGTATGGAAGTGAAGCTTGGATGTTGTTGGAAGGACACAAGTCAAGAGTGAGAGCAGTGGAAATGAGTTATTTAAGAGGAGCCTGTGGAGTCACATGGAGAGACAGGCTGACAAATGAGGATATAAAGGAACGTTGTGGTGTGGATGTGGATGTGATAGGAAGCGTTATGAGGAACACTGAGGTGGTTTGGCCATGTGGAGAGGAAGGAGGGTGAGAGACTGATGATGTTAGTGTATGTGAGTGAGGTGGAGGGGGGGAGAGGGAGGGGGAGGCCGAGGATGAGATAGAGGGATGGAGTGGAGAGATATATGAGAGAGGGGTGTGTGAGTTGGGAGCAGGGCAGTGAAATGGCGGAGGACAGGGCGACGTGGAGGCGATTTGTTTGTGGCCACCCCGTACGGGATTAAGGTGTATGGCAGTAGATAGATAGATGGATAGTCTCTTGGGTTTGATGGGTTAAAAATATGATCATTCTTCCCTTCTTGTCGGCCAGAGTGACATTGAGTGTGGTTTGGTGGCTGGGTGCGTGGCAGTGAGTGGGGCGGCAGAGATGATGGTGGAACCCTGGGGTGCTGTGCTGATTGGAGCCACCGCCAGTCTTGCAGCTGTCCTCACACGACGCTTTGTGGCGGTTAGTGTTCTCTCTCCTGCTTTGTCTCTCTGTATGGGCATTTGTGTGTTCGTTTGTCTTTTTTATCTATTTATATGTCTTTCTGTCTCATTGTGGGTAGTGTGCTGTCTCTTGGTTTGCCCTTTTTTGTAGGAATCTCTGTGCTCGTGTGTCATTTTTATCTGTTTTTATGTCATTTTCTCTCATTAGGTTTCCACACCATAGTATGGAAACCTGTTGTATTTCCTATGTTTCTTCTTTCAGTCTTCCAAACACATTTCACTTTGGTGCCAGTCCTTTATTTCTTCACCAATTTACTTCAGACTTGGTACAATTGTTACTTGGGCAAATAACCCCAGACATTGTGTGTGTGTGTGTGATCAGTTTGTGTGTCTTTGTCTGTCATTGTATCTCTCTGTATGTGCCCCTGTCTGTTAGTCTGTCCCCATCTGTCTCATGCCAATAAGCGGGGCTAGTGAAATGGTAGAGGAGCCCTGGGTTGCAGTGCTGATTGGAACCATGGTCAATCTTGTGGCTGCTTTCACTCGACACTTCATGGCAGTTAGTGTGCACTCAGTGACTTTGTCATCCTGTGTGTCTAATTGTGTCTGTCTGTCTTAGTACTTTTCAAGAGTGACTGATCCTCTAGGGTGGGGATAAAATTGAAACAAGGTATAAAAGCCCATTTTCAAATAGATTATTGTCATAATGTGAAGTTGATATCATAAAACAAGGCCTGAGTCTTTCACAGGCCATACTGATGTTCCAAAGCCTAAGTTGCCTCTGTGTTGTATATTGTGAAGCTTGAAGGAGACCCTGATGATCTGTGATTTGTCAATTGGACTTGCTCTTAGGATGATGAATAATTGGAGGCAACACCCAGTGCTCTTATCCTGACTCACTGGCATTAGAAGGTTCTTCGCAGCAAGGAGATGCAAATGGTGCAAGATATTTATCTGTCTGGTTTGCATGTTATTCATTCTTATTCTGTAGTTTACCTGTTTACTCAAAGAAATTCATACTACTTGACATTTAACTCAGCTGTAATATTTATAGGTACTGTATTACTGTCTGTGTTATATAATCTTCATGCTGTACCTCAGGGTCTAAAAACTGTGTGGCCATCACCAAAAGAGCTTAAATTCAGTACCACTCACACTGTAGTCGCTTGGGGTGTGTGGACCTGAAAAGTAGAACGTCATAATTACGTGATGGCCACACATCTTTTAGACCTGCAGCGGCAAGGTTGGTTCAAGCTCCACTCAGATGAGGGTGCTTTACAGTATGATGTTAATGTGTGTGTGTGTGTGTGTGTGTGTGTGTGTGTGTGTGTGTGTGTGTGTGTGTGTGTGTATTGTTGTTGGTGTTTGTGATTTGTGTGTGGTGATGGTGTGGATGTGTGGATTTGATAGGCACATAACAGATTGCAGGTGTTCATGATGATAATACTTTTGTTGTTGCAGTGTGGTGTGTAGTGAGGGTGAGGGTGTTGGTCTGTGTGGTTTGTGTGTGGTGCTGGTGCTGGTGCTGGTGCTGGTGTGGGGGTTTGCTAGGCACATAACTGCTGCAGCTGATGATGATGCTAATGCTTTCTTCTTTGCTATCCTCATCTTAGTCTAGTAGTTTGATCACTCTTATAGGAGCCATTTAGCATTGCCCAACTATGTACTGCAGTTATCCTCTCCTCTCATGATCTTACGTTTGTTGTTGCAGCCTGGCATGTACGATGATAGTGTTGGTGTGGGTCACGGTGTTGGTGGTGTAGTGGGGGGCCTAGTGGGGGCAGTCACAGCAGCCACAGCATGGGTAGGGTCCAGCTATGGAGTCAGGTGAGCAAATGACCACCCGTCTTTCTTTCGTATTCATCTTATTTTGTATTTACCTTTACCCATGTCTTTTTTGTAT
>NC_136995.1:3165000-3187500 GCF_032717465.1 Coenobita brevimanus
AACTCAGAAGTAAAAATATAATCCAAGTTCTGTATAGGATCAGACGTTGTAATTCATCTGCCGTTAATAACCCAAAGTAAAGTCAACTTTTTTTATAGTCATCCACAGTAGAAAAAGAAATCTTCAAAGCCACTCCTACTTTAGAGAGAGAGAGAGAGAGAGAGAGAGAGAGAGGCCCTTTCAGGTGATACAGAAGTCCTTTGTGTAGTAAATTAGGCTACACAATATTGCGTAATTGGACACAACTGTTTCACTTTCGACTTACATGGAGGATATAGCTGTGCGCGTTGTTACCCCTGCTCTGACTGACCAAGCAGACTCATCAATCGCAGGCAAGCAACCGCCCCTGGAAGGCCGTTCCGTCCAATGAACCGATGTTTCTTTGCGGCAGACACCACCTGGCCTCAGCTAGGCGTGGGGATGTCTGGAAGTTTGGTTTCCGGGTGGACGGCACTGTTGCATTTCACCCAGTTAACAGGGGCACCACAGTAAATTCGACATGAGGGGGTGGGGAAGCAAATGACTTGTGACTTCGTGGAACTTTTTGTTTGTTTGTTTGTTTTTTAATGTTTCGGTGCCAGATATTGCTTTGGGGGCAGCATCAGTGTACATTTTTTTTTTTCTTTTTATGCTGACGTATACTGTTGCAGTACATGATGTATATTGATGTGCACTTGCTGCTAAACCAAGAATTTCGTGCATTACTGATTTTTAATGATGTGTATAGGGCACTTCTGTAAAGTCATACGGCCAATGAACGTTTCACAAGCAGATTAGATCGAATATGACAGCACACACACACACACACACACACACACACACACACACACACACACACACACACACACACACACACACACACACACACACACACACACAAAATTGGAACTCTCAATTCTTCCCCTAAGTCTAGTTAAGATTGGCAAAAACTCTGAGTTGTTTTGTTTACACGCGAGCGCGGGTGTAACAGCGAAAGGGAAGAAGGAAGAAGAAAGAGGGAGAAGAGCTGGGAAGGAAGTGAATATAAAAGGAGAGGGAAGTGGATGGGAGGGAGACGCGTGAGGCAGGAAGAAAGATGATAAAAGGAGAGAGGAGGAAGGGAGGAATGATGAGAGGAATGGAAAAAAGTGTAAATGAGAGAGAGTCCACAAAACCTCCCAGCTGTCCAAAAATAATCTCCAGTTTTCGTCCATTGTGCGTTTTTCATCAATTCACCCGAGGACATATTTTGCTACCTACAGGCGATTTATTTATTCATTTATTTATTTATTTATTCATTAAGAGGAAATGTCTGGTAGTGAAAGGCGCTGATGAAGACTATACTTAACCTCTTCAGCCCGAAAGAGTCTCTCCTAAGCTGACAAAAATTATCTGCCGTTAGCGTGAAAAAAGCTCTGAAATCCGTGATTGTAATGAAGGGGTATCGGATGAACACCATCTATAATTACGAGAGAGAGAGAGAGAGAGAGAGAGAGAGAGAGTTACGAGAGAGAAAGAGAGAGAGAGAGAAAGAGAGAGTTACGAGAGAGAAAGAGAGAGAGAGAGAAAGAGAGAGAGAGAGAGAGAGACTCCGACTGTACTGCTGGGTAAAAAGGAACAGACAGGAAACAACCTTTGTCCAAGAGACGGATCGGCGAGAGACAAAGCTTCTCCGGATGAAACAGCTTGTGCGTCTGGCAGGCCTACAACTGATCCAACATTACTATTATCTTATTTATCTGCTGTTTTTCCCCCAACTGACCTTGTCCTCCAACCCTGACCTTTGTCCTTGACCTCTTCCTCCAAATTTGGTCCAAGTCGGGTCAAAATTGTTTAAGATGACCTCGCCACGTGACCTTGACCTCTGACCTTTCAATGTGACCTTAATTTTTTATTGACTTCTCAAAATCGAATTCTTTTGCCCATACTTTATTTTGAATCCTTCCATTGAGTTTGGTTTATATCGAGTAAAAAAAAAAATGACAAGTTCGTTGTTCTTACACACACACACACACACACACACACACACACACACACATGGAGGTGCTTCATCTTGTATTTCGCGTTACATTCTCTCTCTCTCTCTCTCTCTCTCTCTCTCTCTCTCTTTCTCTCTCTCTCTCTCTCTCTCTCTCTCTCTCTCATTTGGACAGATGCTATGTATTCACCGTCTCTGTGTACAAGACATCTCAAAGTTGTTAGGTAATTAGGTGAAATTTTGTGGATAGGTGGGCAATGAGTTGATTAGAATTTGAGGTAGATTCGGATGCAAGTTCTTGGCTTTGACTGAGGTATGCGCTCTTTGATGTTGTGAAAAAGGGAGAATATGACCGTAGAATTAATTGACTGAAGCTATGAGAGTATTTTTTTGGGGTAGGAAATAATGAAAAAGGGAGAGTAAGACCGTAGAGTTAATTGACGAACCATGAAAGTATTCGTCTCATAGGAAATAGTGAAAAGGGGATACTAAGACCGTAGAGTTAATTGACGAACCCTAAAAGTATTGTCTTAGGAAATAGCGAAAGGGGGAGATTAAAACCGTAGAATTAATAGATTATGTGAGACCGTAAAAGTATTCGTCTGGTAGGAAATAGGGTTTATAGTAGTAAATCACGAAGTTTAATGGCGTTGGCGGAGGTATGCACTATCAGCCTCTCATAGTGTTTTCCCCTGTGTAATTCCTACATCCATGGTTTTCCTCTTTCCTGCCCCTCCCACATCCACTGACTCACCCTCCTTTCCTCTCTCTCATCTCCCTCCCGTCCCATCTCTTCCCACCTCTCCCTTCTGTCCTTAACCTCCATGCCACGTATCTCCCCCCTCCCTCATTTCACCCTTCTCCCCTTCACTTCCCCTCCCTCTCACCTCTTACCCCCCCTCCCTTCCATCTTCCCCTCTCTTCCATCTGTCCTTAACCTCCTTCCCACCTCTTCCCCTCCCCTTCCTCCGCCTCACTCACCCTCTTCACTCACTCTCAGCTCAGACGCCGTGTAGGAAAGATCAGTTCATCGCCTCGTGTTTTCATCCACGCTGACTGCTGACTTCGCGCTGATCTCTTGCAACTTGATCATGGCTTTGAGAGTATACGTGCTTGCTGTACTGGTGTTATGCCTGCAAGGTGGGTGTTAGAGTGGTATTATTTGCGTAGGACTGGTGTTATTAGTGTCTGGTATTTCCCTGTGCTTTGAAAACTTAGGACGGCTTTGAAAGTATCTCTGCGTACTCTTCTGGTGTTATGCTTCCAAGGTGGGTGTTAGAATGGTATTATTTGCGTACGGCTGGTGTTATTAGTCTGGTATTTCTCTTCGTAAAAATAAAAGACTTACTGTGGTTTTGAGAGTATCCGTGCTTGCTGTACTGGTGTTATGCCTGCAAGGTGGGTGTTAAGAGTGGTATTATTTTATAGGACTGGTGTTATCAGTATCTGGTATTCTGGTATTTCTCTGTTCATTAGAACTTACCTTGCCTCTGAAAGTCTGTGCTGACCCCTCTGGTGTTATGCTTTCAAGGTGGGTGTTAGAGTGGTATGGTGTTAGAGTGGTATTATTTGCGTAGGGCTGGTGTTATTAGTATCTGGTATTTCCCTGTGCACTAAAACCTACCTTGACTTTGAATGTACTTATTTTTTGTGGTGTTATTCTTGTAAGGTGGGTGTGAGAGAGTGGTATTATATTCACAGGACTGGTATTACGTGGTATCTGGTATTCTGGTATTTGTGCATTAACACTTACATGGCTTTGAAAGTGTCCATTATTACTCTAGTGGTGTTATTCATGCAAGGTGGGTGTTGAAGTGGTATTATTTTCATAGGAGTGGTGTTAATAGTATCTGGTATTTCAGTGTTCTGGTATATTTCTTAAAACCTAGGTGTCTAAATTCCAGTTATTCACAGCCGGTGGTATTTTTAAAGGACTGGTGTTAATTGGACCTGGTATTTCACTTCTGGTGTATTTCTTAGAACGTGGGTGTCTAGTTCGTATTCTCGTCGGTAAAGGAAGCTCCCCAGTGCCTTTTCCTAAGCGATTTATTTTGCTTAGAACACCTTACTACTCATCCTTCTGTTACATAAATCCTTCAGTATCGCCATACTCTGCATAAACAACGTTCTAAAAGGG
The DNA here is from genome assembly GCF_032717465.1 of Coenobita brevimanus. NCBI lineage: Eukaryota > Metazoa > Arthropoda > Malacostraca > Decapoda > Coenobitidae > Coenobita > Coenobita brevimanus. The sequence goes on from NC_136995.1 coordinate 3,169,095, forward strand.
ATATTAACCAGCCATATCCAAGAATAAATCGCCAAGGAAAAGGTGTTAGGGAGAGAAAGCGGTCCTATTTTTAACCCCTCCAGCGTACAAAAGGATACTAACCACCCATATCCAAAAAATAAATCGCTAAGGAAAAGGTGTTAGGGAGAGAAAGCGGTCCTAAAATTATCTAATTCCTCCAATGTGGAAAAGGATACTAACCACCCATATCAAAAAATAAATCGCTAAGGAAGAGGTATTAAGGAGCCGCCATACCAGACGAAAGTTCATTTCATTCATTCATTGCCAGACGCCATGTATCCCAAACGGGGTGACCAAGGGCTTAGAGTTACTTGTTTTACAGGGAGGGGCACTAATCCTCCACCAACCCAGACGAAAGTGCGGGCCTAAATCTCAGTCAAAGATGGCGGTATTTTTAAAGGAGTGGTATTAATAGTATCTGGTATTTTACTCCTGGTATTTCTTACATGGGTGTCTTAATGCCACTTACTATCCACTTGTAATGCCACTTACTATCCACTTGTATTTCTCTGGTATTATAAAAAAGTGGATGGTGAATTTGTTGAACGAAAGGCAATGATAGACTACGTGTGTGTGGATGAGCGAATGAGAAGACAAGTGTTGGATGCAAGAGTGTGGAGAGGGTGGGGGAATGGAGTCTCGGACCATCACTTAGTGATGGCCAAGGTGAAGCTGCAAAGAAAATGGTTGAGGAGACGAAGGGGAAGACAGGAGGAAACAGCTCCTATGAGAAGAGTGGAGAAATTGCAAGATAGTGAGAAAACGGCAGAGTATAAGAGCATAGTGGAAGAAAGATTGAGAAGTTATGAGCTAGAGCAGATAGAAAGGGTGGAAGATGTATGTAAGATATTCACGGAAGAGATAAGAGCAGCGTGTGAGGCGGTTTGTGGAGTGAGGAGGAGATGCAAGGGTGTGCAAGGGACAGCATGGTGGAATGATGAGGTGAAACGAGCTGTGGAACAAAAGAAGAAGGCATATAGTGAATGGTTAGCGAGTAGAGGTAAGGGAGAAGATGAGAGATAGAAGAGAGAGGTATATGAGAGTAGTAGAAGGAAGGTGAAGAGACTGGTGAAGGAGAGTAAGAAATTGTTTTGGAAGGAGGTAAAGAAAGTAAGGCAGTGTGAACGAGGAAATAGTAGGGGAGTGAAAGATAGGAATAATAGATTGTTGGTGGAGAAGAGAGAGAAATTGAGATGGAAGGAGCACTTTGAGAATTTGTTGAATGTAGAGAGTGAGAGCAGAGCGAGTATAAGTGGTTGGGGAATGACTGGGAGGAGAGATGAGAGGAGGGAGGAAGAGATCAGTAGGACGGAAGTAGTGGAAGCAATGATGAAGATCAAGTTGGGAAAGGCCCCAGGAATTGATGGAGTGTGTGGTGAAATGCTGAGGTATGGGGGTGAGATTGTTGTGGAGTGGATATGGAAGTTGTGTAGATTGGCTTGGGAAGAGGGAAGGGTTCCAGGACTGGAAATCAGGTATAACTGTTCCTTTATATAAAGGAAAAGGGGAGAGAGAAGTATGTGGTCAAAATAGGGATATTTGCCTTCTTAGTGTGACTGGTAAAATATATGGTAGAATACTCATTGATAGGGTTAGGCATATGACAGAGGAGCTAGTTGGAGAAGAACAAGGGGGATTTAGGAAAGGAAAAGGGTGTGTAGATCAGATACTTGTTCTAAGATGTTTAGTGGAGAAGTATCTAGAGAAGGGAAAGAAAGTGTATGCTGCCTTCATGGACTTGGAGAAAGCTTATGACAGAATAGATAGGCAAGGTATGTGGAAGGTATTAAGAATATATGGAGTGGAGGGGAAATTGTTGAATGCTATGAAGAGTATGTACGAAGGAGCTAGGGCTACGGTGCGAGTGGATGGAGAGCTGAGTGAATTTTTTTATCTCAGTGTGGGACTGGAACAGAGTTGTGTGATGTCTCCATGGCTGTTTAATATATACATGGATGGGGTTGTAAAGGAGGTGCAAGGTAGGACAGTGGATGTGAGGGTGGCTCTAATGAATAAGGGTGAGATTTGGAAGATTCCGGTGTTGCTGTTTGCTGATGATACAGTATTGTTGAGTGAAGATGAATGAGAGTTGCAAGATTTGGTAAATGAATTTGGGACAGTGTGTAGGAGGAGGAAGCTGAAAGTTAATGTAAACAAAAGTAAAGTTATGGTGTTTGAGAGGGATGAAGTCACAGAATGTACAGTGAGGTTGGATGGTGAGGATATGGAGAGTGTGAGTGCGTTCAAGTGCTTGGGTAGTGTGATGAGTAAGGATGGAACTTTGGGGGATGAAGTGCGTGAAAGGGTACAGCAGGGAAGGAAGGTTGTTGGTTCACTGAAAGCAGTGATGAGAAATAGGGAGGTGAGTATGGAAGTTAAGAAGTCACTGCATGATAGTATTGTGATCCCTACCCTGACGTATGGAAGCGAGGCGTGGACCTTGCAAGAGGGGAACAAGTCAAGAGTGAGAGCAGTGGAAATGAGTTACTTGAGAGGAGCATGTGGAGTGACATGGAGGGACAGGTTGACGAATGAAGAAGTGAAGGAACGCTGTGGGGTGGATGTGGATGTGGTTGAGAAGATTAGGAGAAATACACTGAGGTGGTTTGGACATGTGGAGAGAATGGAGAATGAAAGACTGACTAGAGGGTGTATGTAGGTGAGGTGGAGGGAGGGAGAGGGAGGGGTAGACCGAGGATGAGGAGGAGGGATGGAGTTGAGAGGTATATGAGGGAGGGGGGGGTGAGTTGGGGGGAGGGTAGTCAAATGGTGGGTGACAGAGCGACTTGGAGGCGTTTTGTCTGCGGCCACCCTTTGCGGGATTAGGGCGTCGGGCTATAGATAGATAGATTATTTGTAAGGGTATTGGTCTGTACTCTCTCTCTCTCTTTCTCCATCCTCTACCCTTCCTCTAATCCTCGGTCTTCCTCTCCTTTCATCCACTTTATGGGTCTCTCTCTCTCTCTCTCTCTCTCTCTCTCTCTCTCTCTCTCTCTCTCTCTCGCCATCCTCTACCCTTCCTCTAATCCTCGGTCTTCTTCTCCTTCCAACCACCTCTTCAGTCTACCTCCAATCTTTTCCTATCCTTCCTCCATCCATCTTAATCTTCCTTCCTCTAAATTAAGCACGGTTGTCAGTTAAGAAAGCTCCCTAACACCTTTTCTTAAGCGATTTAGTTTGCTCATTACCCCATACTGTCCAATTTTGTGTTATATAAATCCTTCCAATATCGCCATACTCTGCATAAATAACATACAGTTTGATATTCACCAGCCATATTCAAAAATAAATCGCTAAGAAAGAGGGGTTAGTGATCTAAAGCTTGTGTTCTCGTTGGTTAAGGAAGCTCCGTAACACCTCTTCCTTAGCGATTTATTTTATGAATATGGGAGGATTAATTTCCGTTTGTAATTTATGCAGAGTATGGCGATATTGCAAGGATTTATGTAACACAGAAGAGGATAGTAAGGAGTAATAAAAAAATAAATCGCTTAGGAAAAGGTGTAAGGGAGCCTCCTTGGGAATATGGGTATCTACTAACTTCTAACTTCATGAAATTACTCACTGAAGTTACTAGATGGATTTCCAGGCTAAATGAAGTTAAAAGAAAATAAATCACTTGGGAAAAGGTGTTAGGGACCCTCCTTAACCGACGAGAATACGGGTATCTAGTAACTTCAAACTCTTGCCTCATGAAATTACCCACTGAAGTTACTGGGTGCATTTGCAGGCTAAGTGAAGTTACTGAAATCTGTATCGGATATGGTGAAGTTGATCTCTGAAGTTATGTGGATGTGTTTGGGCGTCTGAAGTTGCTGGCTAAAATTGCTGTCTGAAGTTGTTAGATGAAGTTAGGGGATGGTGTTAGGTGAAGTTTGTGAAGTTTGCTAACATTGCCATCTGAAGTTGTTAGATGAAGTTAGGGGATGGTGTTAGGTGAAGTTTGTGAAGTTTGCTAACATTGCCATCTGAAGTTGTTAGATGAAGTTAGGGGATGGTGTTAGGTGAAGTTGCTGGCTGAAGTTTGCTAAAAAGTTGCCATCTGAAGTTGTTAGATGAAGTTAGGGGATGGTGTTAGGGGAAGTTTGTGAAGTTTGCTAACATTGCCATCTGAAGTTGTTAGATGAAGTTAGGGGATGGTGTTAGGTGAAGTTGCTGGCTGAAGGTATTAAATGAAGTTGCTATTTGAAGTTGTTATAGAAAGAGGTATGACTTGAAGTTGCTGGCTGAAATTCCTATCTGAAGTTGTTATGTGAAGGTGTAAAGGAAGTTGTTGACTTAAGTTAGTAGGTGAAGTTCTTGCTAAAATTACTATCTGAAGTTATGTCAAGGTGTAAGGGAAGTTGTTGGCTGAAGTTAGTAGGTGAAGTTACTATCTGAAGTTATGTAAAGGTGTAAGGAAGTTGTTGACTGAAGTTAGTAGATGAAGTTGCTTTCTGAAATTGATATCTGAAGCTGTTATGTAAAGGTGTAAAGTTAGTTGCTGGCTGAAGTTAGTAGATGAAGTTGCTATCTGAAGTTATGTCAAGGTGTAAGGAAGTTGTTGGCTGAATTTAGGTGAAGTTGCTGGCTAAAATTCCTATCTGAAGTTGTTACGTAAAGATGTAAGGGAAGTTGTTAGCTGAAGTTAGTAGGTGAAGTCGCAAAAATTGATATCTGAAGTTGTTACGTACAGGTGTAAGGAAAGTTGTTGGCTGAAGTTAGTAGATGAAGTTACTGGCTAAAATTGCTCTCTGAAGTTATGTCAAGGTGTAAGGAAGTTGTTAGCTGAAGTTAGTGGTGAAGTTGCTGGCTAAAGTTGCTAAAATTGCTATCTGAAGTTGTTGTGTAAAGGTGTAAGGGAAGTTGGTGTATGAAGGTATGCGATGGTGGTAGTTGAAGTTGCTGGTTGGAAATCGCCGAGAAGGTGCTGGTTGAAGTTGTTGGCTTCAGAATTACCAGCTGAAGTTGGAAGATATATATATATATATTTTTTTGTCTTGAGTTACTTGTGAAATTACTTGTTTCAAACTTCTAATGTGCGAGAAATGTTGTTGTTGTTGTTGTGGTGGTGGTGGTGGTGGTGGTGGTTGCTGTGGTGGTAGTGGTGGTTGTGATCGTTGTTGTTGGTGGTGGTGGTGGCGGTGGCGGTGGTGGTAGTGGTTGTGGTGGTGGTTGTGGTTGTGGTGGTGGTGGTGGTTGTGGTTGTTGTTGTGGTGGTGGTGGTGGAGTGTCGATTTGTTTGTTGTGGTTGGGATCATGAGGTGTTTGGAGATACGTTACACCTCTTCCTTACCGACTTATCCTGCACTATACGCCTTAATTTGATCTTGTATATTGATGCAAACCATATCAATGTTAAAACGACTTAAAGAAAATAAAGGGGAGTGTTAAAGTGTATTATGGAGACTAAATCACTAAGGAAGAGGTGCTACGGAGCTTCCTATACTATTTAAAATACGAGCCATAGAGCTGATGGGAAGAAGAGCTTTTGATTCCACCCGCTTGAGAAGAGCCGTGAATATTTCTGTACAGATCACACGTGGCACGAAACCCCCGTTGCCATATAAACGCCTTTTTTTTTTTTTTTAGTCTAACTGGGATTTGAATTTGGCGGGAAAATCATCCTTTTTGGAATACTGAGTCACCTCTTGACCAGTTACTGCCTTGATATGACGAAAAAATAATCCAGTATATAATGAAAAATCACTCTAACATGGATGAATAATGAATGAATAATAAAAATCGCACTAACACGAATGAATAATAAGTGTATATTAAAAATGCATAACTTCGTGAATAATGCAGTACCGGTAAGTTAAAAAGTTTTAGTGGGACGCATAAACTTAACATTCGTAGTTCGTTATTTCAGTATCACCACGTCAGCTGTCACTCTCTACCGTGTGTCAATTTAATAATCATAAAAATCGTAATGTGGGAGTCAGTAGCAGTTGTTTGTTATTGATACGTTAAATTGTCCCACGTAAAAGGAAATTGTAAACTGGCTTCGATTTGATTGCATTACGGGGGGAGGGGGAGATTTGAATAGCCTGTTGAAATGATGTAAAAGACGATGTTAATGTATATCTATCTATCTATTCCCAGACGCCTTAATCCCGTAAGGGGTAGCCACAAACATATCGCCTCCATGTCGCCTTGTCCCCCGCCATTTCACTGCCCTGCTCCCAGCTCACACCCCCCTCTTTCATATACCTCTCCACTCCATCCCTCCATCTCATTCTTGGTCTCTCCTCCCCTACCTCACTCACATAAACTCTCCTCGTCAGTCTCTCACTTTCCATCCTCTCCACATGTATCACAAGTTAAAAGCCAATTGTCAAACTATCTCGTTCTAATTGCATACGGGGGAAGGGTGGATTTCTAAATACCCTGTTTAAATGATGTGAACTACTATTACTCATACTTCGTTGAAACAAATCTCAGTTTACCCCAAAGAATATAATATGGGAACTAGAAAAATGTGTTGATTGATGGAAGCGTTTATGATACAGAAGTAAGGTAGGCTAGTGATTGCACAACTGACAGTTTTATACCAACGTACAGTGATGTGTAATAGGTTCCTATTTGCAATTGATGAGGCGAATTGACCCCTTTGGTACTAAGAGTCTTGGCAGGTCACGGGATATCGGTGGTACGACCGGGTACAAAACGAGCGAATGAGACTGAGTCCAGGCCTGTTACCCATGTCGTGCATCAGCTGCATCCCCAGTCATATGGGCACACGGACCTCTTTCCTGACGCTGACCCTGCACACAGAGTGATGTCTAAGAGAGTTAACTCGTGGTGGAGACCAATGGGAAGGCCACGGAGCTCATAGCAGGAACAGATTAATCATTCATGTCCAGAGATACTTAGAGAGGCAAGATATGCTGCCAGGAGGGTTACACGAAGGGACCCCCGTGAGTGAACCCGGAGTGAGTCACGCTATGCACCCACTGCGTTTGCCCCCCCCCCCCTCCAATGATGACTGTATGCACAGCTGATGTTTTTGTGATACAGAAGTACGGTAATAATAGGCTACTGTTTGCACAAATGACCCAGTTCTGTGATACAGCAGCGTGGTAATAATAATTAGTGTTTGCACTACTGACAAAGTTTTATGACACAAAAGTACGGTAATAACATACCAGTACAGGTTACTGTTTGTACAGCATTCTCAACGTAGAGTGGGCCAGGAAGTTTGGCATTTAATATTAATGACATTGTCACGCATGTCAACCAGTCTTCTTCACAAACTCGTCAGTCTGTAAAAATGTATGGGAAGAATAATCTCGTATTTATGTTAACACTCGCCAGCCTCAGTCTCCTGTCAGTCCACCCCTCCAGGCTGTTTAAACCGCGGATGAATTAAAGCCCGGATTAGACGCCACGGCGGCTCAAATCCTTGTTCTGAATATCTGTGATCTGGGATTGTGCTGTAATTCTGGGTTTAAACCGGGGATCAGGTTCAATACAGTGACTTGAATTTGGGCCGTAGGCAGCAGAGGAAAGTGACAGGTAGAAGAGGTGAAGGGAGAGTAACGTACTATGCCTCTCTCAGTTTGGGAGTATTAGCCAACAGATGAAAAGTGACAAGTAGAAGAGGTGAAAAATTAGGCTAACTTTTGTATTTATGGGCAGAGAAACATACCAAGCCTTTCTCAGCTCAGTAATACTAACCAGTAGAGGAAAATGACTGGTAGAAGAGGTGAAAAATTTGGCTAACTTTTGCACTTATGGGCAGAGAGACATATCAAGCCCCTCTCAGCTCAGGAATATTAGCCAGCAGAGGAATATGACTGGTTGAAGAGGTGAAATATTAGGCAGTCTGAGGTGCCTGACTGTAAAGACTTAACCATGGAGAGTGCATATGCTTTTCCATGAAGGGATTGTCACAAAATTACCAAGCACAGGTTACTCAGAATTACCGGACATAAGTTACTAAGAATTACCTGTCATAAGTTACCTCGATTACCAGCCAAAAAGTTACTTAGAATAATATAATCGAGTTAAGGAGAATTACTTATTTTAAATACCTCTCCTTGGTAATCTTTGTGGTAATGCATTTAGAGGAAGGGTAACGTTTGGGTATTAGATTTTGGTTACCGAGAAATTACTTGACGGTATTACGGTTACTCCAAGACGATTTTATTCAGCTGAGGGTTATTGAAGAATGTTCAATAAGGCTGAGTTATTGTTTGGGAATAATATATAGATGAATGAAGATACATTCGTTAGAGTTAATTCTTTTCTCTCTCTCTCTCTCTCTCTCTCTCTCTCTTAGCTAAGGAACAACTACTATATTTCTATGTAGATGGGTGAAAACGCATTCCTTACAGTGAACTCTTTTGTTTTTCATTGTACTCTCTCTCTCTCTCACACACACACACACACACACACACACACACACACACACACACACACACTTCATCCTGTACTTAAATTATGTACAGTAGGTCCTGGTAACAAGGTATGTGTGGAATGGAGCTCACCTGTGCAGAGTACCTGTTCGAGGTGATTACAGCATACCTGGCCTTAATTATAGGGTGTTAGAGCCCACCTGAGGACCCGCCATTGATCCGCGCCTAGGGATGGGATGGAAGGGTTTGTTTACGTGCGACCGCTGGTGGTACTGTCTCGCTCTGGGGGACGAAGATTATTATTGTTATTATTATTATTATTTTACTTTCGCTATTTTAAAACCCTAAATGAGCTTAATTTGACCCTAACAGACTAACCTCGTGACCTAAGCTGACCTGACCTAACCTAGTGTATCCTAAACTAGCCTACTCTTCAAGCTGTTTTATCACTCTGACAGACTAAATGAACATAATCTAACACTGACAGACTAACCTAACCTAATGTAACCACCTAACCTAACCTAAACCTGACCTAGCCTGGACAAACTAACCAGTCTAACTTAACCTAGCCTAACCTAACCTATACAAACTAACGTGACTTAACCCTAACCCTGGTAGATTATCAACCCATCCCAGCTAATAGACTAACCTAACAATCTAACAGACAAATGTAGCTCAACTAAATCTAACCCTAACGTAGATCTTCCTTCAAAACAAACAAACAAAAAAAGACTTTCGGAAACTTGCGATAGGCCGAAAGGACACGTGGGTTTGTTTACATACGAGAACTGGGACACGTGGGTTTGTTTACATACGAGAACTGGGACACGTGGGTTTGTTTACATACGAGAACTGGGACACGTGGGTTTGTTTACATGTGACCAGTGGGACACGTGGGTTTGTTTACATGTGAGAACTGGGACACGTGGGTTTGTTTACATGTGAGAACTGGGACACGTGGGTTTATTTACATGTGAGAACTGGGACATGTGGGTTTGTTTACATGTGAGAACTGGGACACGTGGGTTTGTTTACATGTGAGAACTGGGACACGTGGGTTTATTTACATGTGAAAACTGGGTCACGTGGGTTTGTTTACGTGCTACAGCTGATCTCGTCTCACGCTGGGGTAGGGACAGGGTACGAGTGACTATATTTATCTTTTACGAGATTTTTTTTACTGTTTTATGAGACGTTTATGGTCGCATTCTGGTAGGGAAGCACCGTAGCACTTATTACTTTCCTGTTTAATTCCTCTCTCTCTCTCTCTCTCTCTCTCTCTCTCTAAGTGTATGTAGTTGCATATACTGTATGTGTCTGTCTGCCTGTTTGTTCCCTGTTAACCTTTCCTTCAATACATCAAGACTGACAGCAGGAAAAAAATACAACCTTGCCCAAATTAATGAGTAGGCTGGTTCTGCATTCCAGTGTGTGAGGGGGTATCTATCTATCTATCCATCTATCTATCTATATTTATCTGTGTGTGTATATATGTATCTGTGTGTGTATGTGTATGTCCTTTGGTTTATGTATGTATGTATGTGTATCTATCTGTTTTTATCTATGTGTGTATATGTGTATCTGTCTGTGTGCGTATGTCTGGCCGTTTGTGTATGTATGTATGTATGTTTACGTGTGCACCTACAGCTGTCAGAATTTCCTTACTAACCTCCCTTCGCGGAATTCAAGACCAAACTTTTAGCCTCGTGATTTATGTTAGTTACCCCTTTCAACCCGTCATTTATTTTTTTTTCCTGCGTCCCCGTTTTCTATGTGGCTTCGGGATTTTTCGTAACGCCTGTGCTTTAGTGATTTATTATGTTATCGATTTTGTGTTGATATTTAAGGGATAAAAAGAACGTACTGGATAATGTCAGGGTGTAATTTGCATGAGAAATAGCTCTCTCTCTCTCTCTCTCTCTCTCTCTCTCACCCCTTCACCACCTCTGTCCTGAGCTGAATAAAATCGTCTGGGAGAAGCAAGTATTATGTAAGAAATGTGTGTGTATGTGTGTGTTGACGATTTTGTTTTATTATTATTGTTATTGTTGCTGTTGTTTTATGATGATGATGATGATTATTATTACTACTACTACTACTACGACTACTAATACTGCTACTACTACTATTATTATTATTATTATTATTATTATTATTATTATTATTACTATCATCATCATCATTATTATTATTATTATTATTATTATTATTATTATTATTATTATTATTCAAGCCCGTATTTTGGACGGAATAAGAAGCTTATCACCTCCTCCTTAGCGAATTATTTTCCGTATTACACCTTAATATTCTCTTGTATATAATTTTTTTTCGTTATGGGCATAGTTTCCATCAGTAACATACATGATAATAAGATGTAATGTCCGGAATAAATCGCTACGGGAGAGGTGTTACGTATAATATGGTACTAATGAGGATATAGTTTGCATCAGTAATAAACGAGAGGATATCAAGCCGTAATAACCAAAATAAATCACTAAGGAAAAGGCGTTAAAAGGATATATTAAGTCTACGGTAAGAGTTTGCCGGATTTCAAATACCTTTTCCATCCGAGAACGTATTTGTGTGTGTGATATTGAGGTGTAACGTGCGGAATGAATCGCTAAGAAAAAGGTGTTAGGAAATCTCTAGAGCCACAGAGTAAATAATGATATATTCCTTGAAAATGTTAGAGACTGAGAAGTTAGAAGCTTAGGACTCTCTCTCTCATCGACCGTGATCCTGCTCTGTGCTATAATCAGAGGTGAGCCAAGTCTGTATGGTTTATGTAACTCTTCCTCTTATTTCCTACCTTATCGCATTCCTAGTCTCTCTCTCTCTCTCTCTCTCTCTCTCTCTCTCTCTCTCGTCTACCTGTCTATCTATCTACCATTTATATACCTCTACCTTTTATTTATCCGTTTATCTATCTACCTATATCTATCTATCTGTCTATCTGTCTGTCTATCTATCCATGTCTATCGAGGATAATATAAAATCATGCTTGTCTATTTCGTAGCTGTTATTTCTCTGTCATCCTGTACTCTCTTACTCTTTTTGCTCTTTTTTGTTTTTACTCTTCCTTACTCTTTTCTACACTTCCTTACTCATTTTCTCCTTCAACTCTTTTTTACTCTTTTTTGGTCTTAAACTCTACTCTTTTTTTGCCCTTTTTACTCTCCTCTTTTACTTTTTACTCCCATTACTCTTTTTTTACTCTTTACTCTTTTTTACTCTACTTTCTTGACTTTTACTGTTTACACACTACTCTTTTTACTCTCTACTCTTTACTGTTTGTTTTCTCTTTACTCTCTTTACTTTTTACTCTTCCATTTTTGACTCTGCTCTTTGCTCTACTCATTTTCTTTTACTCTCTTTGCTCTTTTTTTTTTTTTACTCTACTCTCTTTACTCTTTTTTACTCTTTATTTATTCTCTTTACTCCTTACTCTCACTCCATTCTACTCTTTTGTACTCTTTTTACTCTACTCTTTTTTACTCTAATCTTTTTTCATCTTTTTACTCTATTTTTCTCTTTACTCTCTTTTTTACTCTCTTTACTCCTTTTTGCTCTCTTTACTCCTCTTTGCTCTCTTTACTCCTTTTTGCTCTCTTTACTCTTTTAACTCTCTGCGCCGTCTTAATCTCTACTCTTTTTTTTTACTCTTTTCACTCTCCCCTTACTCCTTTCACTCTTTACTCTTTTTTATTCTACTCATTTTTACTCTTCTCTTTTTCTACTCTTTACTCTCTTTACTCTTTACTCCTTTTAATCTCTACTCTTTTTTAGTATTTTCACTTTTTTTTAGTTTTCACTCTTTACACTCTTTACTCCTTCTCTACTCTTTTTTAACTCTCTTTACTCTCACGTTTTGACTCTTTATTGTCTTTACTTTACTCTACTCATTACTTATTTACTCACTTTAGTACTCTTTTTAACAATTTTTACTGTACTCTATTTATTTACTCTCTTTAGTACTCTTTTTAACACTTTTTACTCTACTCTCATTACTTATTTACTCTCTTTAGTACTCTTTTTAACACTTTTTACTCTACTCTCTTTACTTATTTACTCTCTTTAGTACTCTTTTTAACACTTTTTACTCTACTCTCTTTACTTATTTACTCTCTTTAGTACTCTTTTTAACACTTTTTACTGTACTCGTTTCTTATTTACTCACTTTAGTACTCTTTAAAAATTTTTACTCTTTATTTACTCTTTAGTACTCTTTTTAACACTTTACTCTATTTACTTACTTTAGTACTCTTTTTAACAATTTTAACTACTCTTACTTATTTACTCTCTTTAGTACTCTTTTTAACACTTTTTACTCTACTCTCTTTATTTACTCTCTTTAGTACTCTTTTTAACACTTTTTACTCTACTCTCTTTATTTACTCTCTTTAGTACTCTTTTTAACACTTTTTACTCTACTCTCTTTATTTACTCTCTTTAGTACTCTTTTTAACAATTTTTACTGTACTCTTTATTTATTTACTCTCTTTAGTACTCTTTTTAACAATTTTTACTGTACTCTTTATTTACTCTCTTTAGTACTCTTTTTAACAATTTTTACTCTCTTTACTAATTTACTCTAGTACTCTTTTTAACAATTTTTACTCTCTTTAGTACTCTTTTTTACTCATTTTACTCTCTTTACAAATTTACTAATTTTACTCTTTCACTTTATACCCCATATTGGTCTTTCTTCCTCCTTTTACTCTTTTTTTTACTCTTTACTCTTTTTACTCTTTACTCTTTTTTTTTTTTTTTACTCTTTTTACTCTTTTTCACTCTTTACTCTTTTTACTCTTTTTATTCTGTGTACTCATTTTTATGCTCTTTACTGTTTTAATTTTTTCTTTTTACTCTTTACCTTACTCTTTACTCTCCTCTTTTTTACTTGTTTTACTCTTTGTACTCTCTATACTCTTTTTACTACTCTGTGTACTCATTTTTATGGTCTTACTGTTTTACTTCTTTTCTCTTTTTACTCTTTACCTTACTCTTTACTCTCCTCTTTTTTACTTGTTTTACTCTTTGTACTCTTTATACTCTTTGTACTCTACCCTTACTCTCTACTCTTTACTCAGGCTTGGCCCAGATTTTCGTCCTTTTGCAGCTTATTTCACGTAGCTCACTGTAAGAGAAAGACAATGCTACGGCTCTGCATCCTTTCCATAGCACTTCTTCGTGACTAGCATCATATTCTGGCGTTAATCTATTGTTACAGTTTAGCATTCAAGATGGAGAGGTGGCAATTTTAGGCCAAGTTAAAGTGGAGAGAGTATTGTATGGCTCTGCCTCCTTCCCATAACACTTCTTCGTGACTAGCATCATATTCTAGTGTTCCTGCAATAGCCTGGATCGAACCTACTACCGTTCCATTAGTAGCTCATTTAAACTCTCTCTCTCTCTCTCTCTCTCTCACACACACACACACACACACACACACACACACACACACACACACACACACACACACACACACACACACACACACACACACACACACACACACACCAAGAACGCAGTAAGATAATACCACTAATTACTCAGCGTGTGCGTGTCTGTGTGCGTGTTTTTATCTCCTGTGTATGTCCGTATGAAGGCATGAACGTGTGTGCTTGTGTGTATCTGTACGTATGTGCGTGTAGGCTATACTTGTGTGCGCTTATGTGGGGAGGAGGCGGGCAACTCTCTTTCTCTCTCTCTCTCTCTCTATCTATCTGTGTGTGAGAGAGAGAGAGAGAGCAATTTACTCAACCTCTCTCACTTAATCCAAACCTCTAGTTCTCTCTCTCTCTCTCTCTCTCTCTCTCTCATCACTGTTATGTCTCTTATCTCTGTTACCCACTGTTATCTCCTCTGTTATCTCTCTCTCTATTTCCTCTTCTCTCTCTTCCACCTTTCTATCTCCTCCTGTCTCTCTCTTCCACCCTTCTATCTCCTCCTGTCTCTCTCTTCCACCCTTCTATCTCCTCCTGTCTCTCTCTTCCACCCTTCTATCTCCTCCTGTCTCTCTCTTCCACCCTTCCATCTCCTCCTATCTCTCTCTTTCACCCTTGTGTCTCCTATCTCTCACCCTTCTATTTCCTTCTATCTCTCTTCCACCCTTCTATCTCCTCCAATCTCTCTTTCACCCTTCTATCTCCTCCTATATCTCTTCCACCCTTCTATTTCCTCCTGTCTCTCTTTCACCCTTCTGTTTCTCTCTCTGTTATCTCTCTCTTCTGTTTTCTCTTGCTTATATTCCTTCATTCCTCTGTTTATCCGTTACTTTTCTGTTACTTTAGTTACCTTTCTGTTGCCTCTGCTACCTCACCGTTACCTCTATTACTTCTGTTACCTCTGTTTCCTCTGTGTTACCTCTTCTCTGTTACCTTTTCTCTGTTTCCTCTTCTGTTTCCTCTCTTGTTACCTCTTCTGTTTCCTCTCTGTTACCTCTTCTGTTTCCTCTCTGTTACCTCTTCTGTTACCTCTGTCTTACCTCTTCTCTGTTACCTTTTCTCTGTTTCCTCTGTTACCTCTTCTGTTTCCTTTCTGTTACCTCTTCTGTTTCCTCTCTGTTTCCTCTTCTCTGTTTCCTCTCTGTTACCTCTTCTGTTTCCTCTCTGCTACCTCTTCTGTTTCCTCTCTGTTACCTCTTCTGTTTCCTCTCTGTTACCTCTTCTGTTTCCTCTCTGCTACCTCTTCTGTTTCCTCTCAGTTACCTCTTCTGTTTCCTCTCTGTTACCTCATCTCTGTTTCCTCTCTGTTACCTCTTCTCTGTTTCCTCTCTGTTACCTCTTCTCTGTTTCCTCTCTGTTACCTCTTCTGTTTCCTCTTTGTTACCTCTTCTGTTTCCTCTCTGTTACCTCTTCTGTTTCCTCTCTGTTACCTCTTCTGTTTCCTCTCTGTTACTTCTTCTGTTTCCCCTCTGTTACCTCTTCTCTGTTTCCTCTCTGTTACCTCTTCTGTTTCCTCTCTGTTACCTCATCTCTGTTTCCTCTCTGTTACCTCTTCTCTGTTTCCTCTCTGTTACCTCTTCTCTGTTTCCTCTCTGTTACCTCTTCTGTTTCCTCTCTGTTACCTCTTCTGTTTCCTCTCTGTTACCTCTTCTGTTTCCTCTCTGTTACCTCTTCTGTTTCCTCTCTGTTACCTCTTCTGTTTCCTCTCTGTTTCCTCTGTTACCTCTTCTGTTTCCTCTCTGTTACCTCTTCTGTTTCCTCTCTGTTACCTCTTCTGTTTCCTTTCTGTTACCTCTTCTCTGTTTCCTCTCTGTTACCTCTTCTGTTTCCTCTCTGTTACCTCTGTTTCCTTTCTGTTACCTCTTCTCTGTTTCCTCTCTGTTACCTCTTCTGTATCCTCTCTGTTTCCTCTCTGTTACCTCTTCTGTTTCCTCTCTGTTACCTCTGTTTCCTTTCTGTTACCTCTTCTCTGTTTCCTCTCTGTTACCTCTGTTTCCTTTCTGTTACCTCTTCTCTGCTTCCTCTCTGTTACCTCTTCTGTTTCCTTTCTGTTACCTCTTCTCTGCTTCCTCTCTGTTACCTCTTCTGTTTCCTTTCTGTTACCTCTTCTCTGCTTCCTCTCTGTTACCTCTTCTGTTTCCTTTCCGTTATTTCTCCGTTTCCTGTCTTTCCCCCCCCCCCATGTATCCGACTCTGGGCAAAGGCTTCAGGGCCTATATCTCGGGGGCAGTAGCCTATCCCAAGGCCCAGTAGTCCTCCTACACCTCTACATGTCACCACGTCGGCACTAACACCCACCGTCCATATTGAATACATGCTAGGGCTGCCTCATACAGGACTGGTGTATTGGTATTAGCGGGGGTATTTTTACGACATGTCGGCGGGTCATCTGGTAGATCAGTTTGTTACCTTTTCTCTGTTTCTGTTACCTTTTGTGTTACCTCTGTGTTACCTCTTCTCTGTTTCCTTTCTGTTACCTCTTCTCTATTACCTCTTCTCCGTTTCCTCTGTTACCTCTTCTCCGTTTCCTCTGTTACCTCTTCTCTGTTTCCTCTTCTGTTTCCTCTCTGTTACCTCTTCTCTGTTTCCTGTTACCTCCTCTGTTTCCTCTCTGTTACTTCTGTTGTCTCTCTGTTACCCCCGTTATATGCATTACGTGTTATCTGTTACCGTTATTACCTCTGTTACCCTTACCGCCTTTTTCTTTACCTCGTCGTTATTACCTCCGTTACTTCTCTAGCCCCTGTTGCCTCTCCGTTACCTTTTTATTACATGTATTACTTTTCTATTACCTTTTTATTACCCCTGTTACCTGTCTGTTACCTCCGTTACCTCTCAGTTACCTTTTCATTACCTCTTGCCTCTGTTACCTGTCTGTTACCTCTCTGTTACCTCTGATACCTGTCTGTTACCTTCCTGTTACCTGTCTGTTACCTCTCTGTTACCCTCATTACCTGACGCCCAGTTCTCGAGGTCACCCTGTTCACCACCACTACCACCACCATCACCACTACTACTACTACTACTACTATAGTCGCGGCGCACGACTCTGAGGTTGTCATTATCGTACCCTGGCAACCTACCATTCAAAAATGCATCCGATTTCGTATCACGTTATACACAGATCATATTATTATGCATGATTATACACAGATCATATTATTATGCATGAATATATTATACACGAATATTATTAAACACGAACATAGTACAGGAATCACATGCGTCTCATATTATACACGAAATCAGACGCACTTTTGAATGGTAGGTTGGCAGGGCACGATAATAACAACCTCAGAGTCGTGCGCCGGGACTTTACCACCCCTCCACACCCTCACGTTCAAGGCAATTCTTAGGAACCTCTTTCAATATGTAAGTGTTTTCCTTGCAGTCATAAACAGCAGGGATGGGAGTTATGATTCTCTCTCTCTCTCTCTCTCTCTCTCTCTCTCTCTCTCTCAATTCGCTTCCTTCCCCACCCATATACAAAGTGCTAAAAAGTTCAATAATGTGTGTGTGTGTTTGTGTGTGTGTGTGTGTGTGTGTGTGTGTGTGTGTGTGTGTGTGTGTGTGTGTGTGTGTGTGTGTGTGTGTGTAGGGCCATATGTAGAAGCAGCCCTGTCAGTCTGTTGCACATTAAAGATTTTCGAACTTAGGCGCGTAATTTCTGTAGACATAGCACACCTCTCCACCTCACAGTTACCCACACCACCACACATCACATCACATCACCACACCACATCACATCACATCACCGCGCCGCACCGCACCGCACCACACCACATAACACAACACAACAACACACCACACTTCCCTCCACTTTCATCACCTCATCACACCGCACCACACTTCCTTCCACTTTCACCAACACCACACCACACTTCCCTCCATTTTCACCACCACTCCACACCACACTTCCCTCCACTTCCACCACCACACCACACATCCTTCCACTTTTACCACCAAACCACACCACCTCATCTCAACATTTCATCACCACACCACACACCACACTTCTTCCACATTCACCACCACACCACACCGCACACAAAGCTACCGGTCAGTCAGTTCTCAGAAACTTAAGAACATGAACAAGAATTCCTTAGGGACAAAGTTAAGTAGCTAATTAGACGGAACACAGGACGTAGCTGCCACTTTTTTGTTGCTTAATGAGTATTGGCTAAAAGAAAGGAACAATAGATGGGTATTTGATTTTGAGGTAGTATGGGTAGGGTAGGGATGGATTGGGTAAAGTAGGGTAGGGGAGGGTGAGGCTGGGTAGGGTAGGGTAGGGTAGAGTTGGATTGGAATGGGTTGGGGAGGTAGGGTTGTATTGGGTAGGTAGGGGAGGGTGAGGTTGGGTTGGGTTAGGGTAGGGTGGGGTTGGATTGGGTTGGGTAGAGTAGGGTTGGGTTGGGTAGGGGAGGGGAGGGTGAGGCTGGGTAGGGTAGGGTAGGGGAGGGTAGAGTTGGATTGGAATGGATTGGGGAGGTAGGGGAGGGGAGGGTGAGGTTGGGTTGGGTTAGGGTAGGGTAGGGTAGGGATGGATTGGATTGGGTAGGGGAGGGGAGGGTGAAGCTGGGTTGGGTAGGGTAGGGT
>NC_136995.1:3192500-3202500 GCF_032717465.1 Coenobita brevimanus
AAAATCCTTAATGTGTGACTGACTGACGGGGCTGTTTCTATACAAACACACACACACACACACACACACACACACACACACACACACACACACACACACACACACACACACACACACACACACACACACACAAGGTTTGGAGTAAAGTTTGTTTTTCTCGTTTCCCTGTTAACACACACACACACACACACACACACACACACACACACACACACACACACACACACACACACACACACACACACACCTGTACTACCTGTAAGTGGAGGCGAATGTACAGTACGTCTGAATCCTGCCCCACGGCCAACACAGTCCATCCTGCTCACTCTTGTCCACCCACTCTTTTCCATTCACTTTTTTTCCACCCACTTTTCCGCCCACTCTTTTCCATTCACTTTTCCCCCCACTCTTTTCCACTCGCTCTTCTCCGCCCACTCTTTTCCACCCACTGTTTTCCGCCCACTCTTTTCCATTCACTCTTTTCCACTCACTCTTCCGCCCACTCTTTTCTGCCCACTATTTTTCCACTCACTCTTTTGCACCCACTCTTTTTCCACCCATTTCCCCCCCACTTTTATTCCACCCACTCTTTTCCACACACTCATCTCCACCCACACTTTTCCACCCACTCTTCCGCCCACTTCACCCACACTTCACATGAACACATTATTTATTTATTTATTTATTATGGTTGATTTCTTTGTGGGATTTATTTATTTATATATTATTATTATTATTATTATAATTATTATTATTACTACTATTACTACTACTACCACCACTACTACTACTACTACTGTTATTGTTATTATTATTTATTATTATTATTATTATTACTACTACTACAACTACTACTACTACTACTACTACTACTACTACTACTACTACTCCTGCTACTACTACTACTACTACTACCATTACTACTACCATTACTACTACTGTTATTATTATTATTGTTAATAGTAGTAGTAGTAGTAGTTGTATTTTTGTCATTGTTGATGGTGTTACTTTGATCATATTCAGCAACACTATTTTTCTTTATTATTATTATTATTATTATTATTATTATTATTATTATTTTTACTATTATTATTATTTTTACTATTATTATTATTGTTATTATTATTATTATTGTTATTCATTATTATTATTTATTTTTGACACTCCATTCATATAAATCTGTTTTTTGACCTGATGTGATATAACTGAAATGTTACTGAAGGGCATCATTACTCTCTCTCTCTCTCTCTCTCTCTCTCTCTCTCTCTCTCTCTCTCTCTCTCTCTCTTCCTCTCTCTCTCTCTCTCTCTCTCTCTCTCTCTCTCTCTCTCTCTCTCTCTCTCTCTCTCTCTCTCTCTCTCTCTCTCTCTCTCTCTCTCTCTCTCTCTCTCTCTCTCTCTCACACACACACACACACACACACACACACACACACACACACACACACACACACACACACACACACACACACACACACACACACACACACACACACACACACACACACACACACACACACACAGCACGCAACCCCACCCCGCGTATAAACAACGTGATAATCAGTTCACTGTCTCCTGGAACCAGTTAACACGCAGGGAGAGAGAGAGAGAGAGAGAGAGAGAGAGAGAGAGAGGAAGTGTATGTAGAAAGACATGAACTGAGAGAGATGTAGAAGAGCTGGAATGAGAGAGAGAGAGAGAGAGAGAGAGAGAGAGAGAGAGAGAGAGAGAGAGAGAGAGAGAGAGAGAGAGAGATTCAGGGTTGATAAAGAAAACAAAGAAAAAAAAGGCCAGACAGTCAATAATAATAATAATAATAATAATAATAATAATAATAACAGCAATAATAATAATAATAATACTAATACATCCATCCATCCATCATCCAGTCCTACGTTGCCGCATGAGGAGCGTAGGAGAATAATAATAATAATAACAATAATACTAATAATAATAATAATAATAATAATAATACGAACTCGTCTGTCAGGTAGTTACTGATCTCCACGTATGAGAAACCATTTATTTATTTATTTATTTTTTTACTATAACTGTTGGTCATAATCAAAAGTATACAGATTTGTTGACCCGGATTCCTGGCTCTATCGGATACGCCAAAAACATTCACCTCGTTCTGTAGCTTCACACAAACGTATCCGATAGAGTCAGTCCGGACGCTGCCACGTTAAAAATGGGAGCCAAAATCCCTGATCATGCACTTCTTCTCACAACATTTATCCAGCCAGCTCGATCTCTTGTCAGTTCCCTAGCCTCACCGACTCCCAAACCTCTCTTCCTCACACACTCATTCACCATGTCTCTCCACCTTCTCCTTGGCCTACCTCGCCTTCGCTCTCATTCAAATAGAAGAGCAATTGTAAGTTTTTGAAGTGGGGTGTTACAAATATCGTAATGTCACGCATCAATAACCTCCAAATATTTTGCTGGTTCTTTGAAAGCAGTGATAAGAAACAGGGAAGTGAGCATGGAAGTGAAAAAGTTACTACATGACAGTATTGTGATACCAACTCTAACGTACGGAAGTGAAGCTTGGACGTTGTTGGAAGGACACAAGTCAAGAGTGAGAGCAGTGGAAATGAGTTATTTAAGAGGAGCCTGTGGAGTCACGTGGAGAGACAGGCTGACGAATGAGGATATAAAGGAGCGTTGTGGTGTTGATGTGGATGTGATAGGAAGCGTTATGAGAAACACACTGAGGTGGTTTGGCCATGTGGAGAGGATGGAGGGTGAAAGACTGACGAAGAGAGTGTATGTGAGTGAGGTGGAGGGGGGGAAGAGGGAGGGGGAGGCCGAGGATGAGATGGAGAGATGGGGTGGAGAGGTATATGAGAGAGAGGGGTGTGAGTTGGGAGCAGGGCAGTGAATTGGCGGGGGACAGGGCGACTTGGAGGCGCTTTGTTTGTGGCCACCCCAAACGGGATTGAGGCGTCTGGCAATAGATAGATAGATAGATTTTCCATTCAAATTTTTGGGAAAAAAAATTATTTATATCGTGTTTCTCTTCCTTGGTCGTGTATCTATAATAGTTTTGGAGGAAATTGAAGTCATGGTCTTTTGGATTTTTTTTTTAATCTGTGACGTTGAAAAGTAGGTCAAGGTCACTGGAACTAGGTCAGTGTAATAGGGTTGTGGTGGTGATGTCCTCAGTAAGTATGATGGAAATTGGTGACAAACAGTGACGGAATAAAAATGATAATAATATTAATAATAATAATAATAATAATGATAATAACGGCTAAAAAGATCTCCACTTATAACCATCGTCATCAGCAACAGTAATAATGATAATGATAATAATGGTGATAATAATAATAACAGTAGTAATAATAATAATAATAATTAATAATAATAATAATAATAATAAAAAGAAGAAGAAGAAGGTTAATATTAATAGATAATAATGATGGTAATAATAATGACAATAATAATAATAATAATAATAATAATAATAATAATAATAATAATAATCATAATCATAATAATAATGGACACAAAAATCTCCCCTTGTGGTAATAGGTAGAGATCAATAAATCCTTCTATCTATCTATCTATAGTCCGACGCCCTAATCCCACAAAGGGTGGCCACAGACAAAACGCCTCCAAGTCGCTCTGTCACCCACAATTTGACTACCCTCCCCCCAATTCACCCCCCCTCCCTCATATACCTCTCAACTCCATCCCTCCACCTCATCCTCGGTCTACCCCTCCCTCCACCTCACCTACATACACCCTCTTAGTCAGTCTTTCATTCTCCATTCTCTCCATTGTCCAAATCACCTCAATGTATTTCTCCTAATCTTCTCAACCACATCCACATCCACCCCACAACGTTCCTTCACTTCTTCATTCGTCAACCTGTCCCTCCACGTCACTCCACATGCTCCTCTCAAGTAGCTCATTTCCACTGCTCTCACTCTTGACTTGTTCCCCTCTTGCAAGGTCCACGCCTCGCTCCCATACGTCAGGGTAGGGATCACAATACTATCATGCCACATACCTTGCCTATCTATTCTGTCATAAGCTCTCTCCAAGTCCATGAAGGTAGCATACACTTACTTTCCCTTCTCTAGATTCTTCTCCACTAAACATCTTAGAACAAATATCTGATCTACACACCTTTTTCCCTTCCTAAATCCCCCTTGTTCTTCTAATCTAACTTTTTCACCAAATTCCACACATGTTCGGCGCGACAGTAAATCCGACACAGGACATCCCAGCACGCAAAGGCAGATTCGTCTCGGCTCGCCATCCCTTCACACGCACTTAGAGAGAGAGAGAGAGAGAGAGAGATTAAATTTCACCAACGGACACTCTCAGGCGGTTTGAAAATCTTTGTCATCACGTACCCACGAAAGGACAAAAATACCTGGAAATTCGTGTGTGTGTGTTTAAATTTTCAGATTAAACCACCGACGAACATTCTCGGCGGTTAAGGAAGCTCCCAAACACCTCATCCTAACTGATTTATTTTTGGATACGGCTGGGTAATGTCATTTTGTATGGTGATATTAGATTGAAGTAACTCAGACGAGGACGGCAAGGTGTAACAAACAAAATAAATAGCTTGGAAAGAGGTGTTAGGGAGAGAGAGAGAGAGAGAGAGAGAGAGAGAGAGAGAGAGAAATAATATACCGAGAAATTCAGTTATAAAATTTCGTTCCTGATATGCTTGACTTTTGAATTTAAACATGACATAGGGACGTTGGTAGATGATTTGAATTTGTGCGTCACCTGCCAGACACGAAAGAACATGGTTTTTTTTTTAGAAGGCTACGTATTTTCGTGGAAGTGATGGCGTTCTTGACCGTCGTTTGTTGTATTGCTGACACAGTGGAATCTTGAGATTAAACTTGACCTGGGACGTTGGCAGATTATTTGAATTTGTACGTCACTAACTGGACACGAAAACATATATCTAGTAATTTGCGATATGTTTTTGTACTGTAGTCTTATGTTTTGTGATCATCCTCTGTTGTTACCTCCGCCAATGAAGTTGGAGGTTATGTATTCACATATATTTGCCTGTCTGTCTGTTTGTCCAGACGATATCCAGAAGTTCTTGATGAATTTCAATGAAATTTTGTGGAAAGATGGGCCATGGGCCAAGAGAGAATTGAGCAAAGTGGACATGGGATCCGGATCCCATGTCCACGGATCCGGATCATTTTTAATGGCATTGGCGGAGGTATGAGCTCTCTGAGTGCTTTCTGGTTGACTGGTTGTGTTGCGAGATGATTTTTTTCCATGTTCGTCACGAGAGAGAGAGAGAGAGAGAGAGAGAGAGAGAGAGAGAGAGAGAGAGAGAGAGAGAGAGAGAGAGAGAGAGAAAGGAAAGGAAAACATAAACTGAGGGGATTTTGGTAGTGTATGTTTTTCCAGACTCTAGTTTTCAGATTACCGTGTCGTTGTTGTTGACAGGTTGTGTTGTGGGATAGTTTGACTTTTTGCGTTCCCTCCCCCCCCCCCCAAAAAAAAAAAAAAAAAAAAGCATGAGGGATTTTTGGAAATATATGTTACTGAAGGCTGGGTTTACATTTCCAGATTATCTTTTATTCGTTATTGACCGATTTCATTTTGAGACATTCCCCCCAAAAGAGAGAGAGAGAGAGAGAGAGAGAGAGAGAGAGAATACTGGAATAAAACACATGGGATTTTGGTAATTCATATTTTTGCTGACTCGAGTTTCAGTTTTCGGGTCATTTTTTTTGTTGGCAGGGTGTATTGTCAGACATGTTAGTCATCTCTAAAAAATCGAAATAGAAGAGTTGATGAAGGCTGCGCGCGCGTGTGTGCGTGCGTGCGTGCGTGTGTGTGTGTGTGTGTGTGTGTGTGTGTGTCTGTGTGTGTGTGTGACATGAAAACAGACGGAATGAATAGGAGGGAATTTTATGTATGTCTTTCCTGCAGCCTTGACCTAGAGGTATTTTTTTGTTGACATGTTTAGGCCCTTACACACACACACACACACACACACACACACACACACACACACACACACACACACACACAACACAAACACACACACACTCCTTACCGTATCTTCAGATCATAACATACTTCACACACACACACACACACACACACACACACACACACACACACACACACACACACACACACACACACACACACACACACACACACACACACACTCCTTACCATATCTTCAGATCTTAACATACTTCACACACACACACACACACACACACACACACACACACACACACACACACACACACACACACACACACACACACACACACACACACACTCCTTACCATATCTTCAGATCATAACACACACACACACACACACACACACACACACACACACACACACACACACACACACACACACACACACACACACACACACACACACACACACACACACACACACACAGCCAACATTAATCCCCCCCAAGGGTCGGATTTACCTGTTTGTGGGTCCAATGCCAGACTCATCAGTGGCTCCCTCCAGACACCAGTGGACCCTAGACTAATAGCATACTTGTCCTATTGGTAAATCCGGACCTGTTAACCTCTTCATTATTGTTTTTTTTAAGATGAATGGAGTCGTGTGGAGTTGCAAAAATGAATGAAATAGTGTACTCAGATGGAAAGGGTTGGTGGGGCGTGAGGGAGGGGAGGCGCTGGTTGACTCGTGTGTGTGTGTGTGTGTGTGTGTGTGTGTGTGTGTGTGCAGACTTAGCGTGCAACTGCAAACATGTCGTGCATAGTTCTCAGGCTGTATTACCCACTGCAACACAGGATATTGTAAAAAAAGGTGGGGAAAAAATGTGTTGCAGTGCGAAGTTGCAGATCTTCACTTGTTTTCTTGACGCTCTCTCTCTCTCTCTCTCTCTCTCTCTCTCTCTCTCTCTCTCTCTCTCTCTCTCACTCTCTCTCTCTCTCTCTCTCTCTCTCTCTCTCTCAAAGGTGTAGGTGTCTAGACCTTCATTTGTTTTGCTGTTGGTGGTTGTGTGCTAAGGTGATTTTTGCTTCTGTATGACCGTCTTACACACACACACACACACACACACACACACACACACACACACACACACACACACACACACACACACACACACACACACAGACGGGGAAAAACGGGGATAACCAGATTCCACTGAGGTTTTATGAGTATTATCGTGTGATTTTTGAGAGAGAGAGAGAGAGAGAGAGAGAGAGAGCGAGAGAGAGAGAGAGAGAGAGAGAGAGAGAGAGAGTAGGGGGGGTCGAGGTGGCGGGTAAATTTGATGCGTTTCCAATGCATGTTTATGTTTCCAAAAAAGTATCATGTGTTGGGTGTTGACAATTTTTTTTTTTTTTTCTGAGCCATGTTACTTCCTGCGTCACCAGCTAACACGATGATAAAAAAAAAATAAATAAATAAAAGAGGGAATCTGATAATTCGTAATTGTTCAAGCTTTAAATTTCCGGAGCGTCACATGTATGTTGCCTTTTTTTTTTTTTTTTTTTTAAGGGGGGGATGGCTGACTAGTTATGATTTAAATAATGACTTGCCCTCCTACATCACCTGTGTGTATATATATGTCGTTATTGAGTCCACAAATCTGACCAAAACGTCGAGAAAAAAAAAAAATCGCATGCCGCGATTTGCAACATTTTCGCGTCGTTTCGTCGCGTGCGATCACCTTTTTTTTTTTTTTTTCCCCTGATACACCCCGGACTAACCCCAACCAAATGCAAAAAGAATTAAGTCTATAATTATGATACCGTTCTCGTGTAAGAGTTACCCAGGGGAGGGGGGTAAAGAATGCTTCCCCAGTATCCCTGCTTGTCCTAAGAGGCGACTAAAATGGACCTTGTTGTCTCCCAGCGTTCTCTCCCTGCTGTCCTCAGCTTTTCTTCTGTTCTGCTTCCCTTCTTGATATTTTCGTGTTTTTCCCCGGCCTCTATTTTCCCTCCACTCCTATCAGGTCAGACAAATGGTTCCATGATGTCAATAGTTTAAGGACTTCCCATACGCGTTGACCTTTTCTCCCTTACACCACTTCAACGCCAACACCAACACCACTTCAACGCCAACGCCACTTCAGATAGCCGTGTTATGGTTCGCTGCTCATTCCTCCGTATCCCTTCCTTCCTTCACATATCCTTCAGGCTGCCCTAATTTTACTACTGCCTGCGCCACTGCCGCTCCATTTCTAGTACAGCCCCTTGTTTGTTCCCGTCTCAAGCGATGTTGTTCAGGAGTTCCAGGATTATTTTATTGATCGTGTTATGTCGCTTCTACAGACAGTGCATAGCCTTCACTTCCTCTAAAATTAATTCACCTTTATTGTTTATTTCACCTCTCGTGTCCTCCCCTCTCCATACCATAGCTTCAGATCGTAACATACTTCAAACACACACACACACACACACACACACACACACACACACACACACACACACACACACACACACACACACACACACACACACTCCTTACCATATCTTCAGATCATAACATACTTCACACACACACACACACACACACACACACACACACACACACACACACACACACACACACACACACACACCTAAACATATCTTCATCTCTTAAAAAACTTCACACACACACACACACACACACACACACACACACAGTCCTTACCATATCTTCAGATCATAACATACTTCACACACACACACACACACACACACACACACACACACACACACACACACACACACACACACACACACACACACACACACACACACTCCTTACCATATCTTCAGATCATAACATAAAACACACACACACACACACACACACACACACACACACACACACACACACACACACACACACACACACACACACACACACTCCTTACCATATCTTCAGATCATAGCATACTTCACACACACACACACACACACACACACACACACACACAAAACACACACACACATACACACACACACACACACACACACACACACACACATAGCTTGAGTTTTTTATATACAGTATAATAGATATATGATACTTTTCCGGATCATCAATTGTGTAGCTGTCAATTCTTGCTTTTTGTATCTCCAACCACACACGAAAATACACAGAGAATACAGAAAATACACAGAGAATATAGAAAATACACAGAGAATACAGAAAATACACAGAGAATACAGAAAATACATAGAAAATACACAGAGAATACATAGAAAATACACCGAGAATACATAGAAAATACACAAATACAGAAAATACACAGAATACATAGAAAATACACCGAGAATACATAGAAAATACACCGAGAATACATAGAAAATACACAGAGAATACATAGAAAATACACAGAGAATACATAGAAAATACACCGAGAATACATAGAAAATACACAGAGAATACATAGAAAATACACAGAGAATACATAGAAAATACAGAGAATACATAGAAAATACACAGAGAATACAGAAAATACACAGAGAATACATAGAAAATACACCGAGAATACATAGAAAATACAGAGAATACATAGAAAATACACCGAGAATACATAGAAAATACACAGAGAATACATAGAAAATACACCGAGAATACATAGAAAATACACCGAGAATACATAGAAAATACACCGAGAATACATAGAAAATACAGAGAATACATAGAAAATACACCGAGAATACATAGAAAATACACAGAGAATACAGAAAATACACCGAGAATACATAGAAAATACACCGAGAATACAGAAAATGCACAGAGAATACAGAAAATACACAGAATACAGAAAAAACAAAATACAGGTAATAGAGAAAATACATAAAATTTACAGAATACAGAAAATACTCAGAAAATACAGTAAATACACAGAAAATAGTGTTTTTAGGCATGCATTAATGTGAGTTCGTTTCTTTCTTGTACTAATCACCTTTTGTTTTATCGCTGACATTTATTATTTATTTATTTATTTATTTGCCTCAGAAGCTAGACACGGAAGTAAACATTGAAAACAAGGA
>NC_136995.1:3207500-3315000 GCF_032717465.1 Coenobita brevimanus
TATCATCACGAGAAGGGGAGTTGTAGGGAAGATGTAGAGGAGGAGTTCAGATGGTTGGGGAAGTGTGTTTTGATCGTGTTTCTTCTTAGTTTGTCTTTAGGTGGGGAAGAGAGTGGCGGTGGTGGTGGTGGTGTTGGTGGTGATGATGATGATAATGGTGATGGTGGTGAAGATGATTGATGATGGTGGTGGTGGTGATGATGATGATAATGGTGATGGTGGTGATGATGATGATGATGATGGTGGTGGTGGTGATGATGAAAATGAAGGTGATGGTGGTGGTGATGAAAATGGTGATGATGATGGTGGTGGTGGTGATGATGATATTGGTGATGGTGATGATGATGATGGTGATGACACAGAAAAAGAATGATAAAGGTGAAGGAAGAAGTAGGCAGCACAAAATTGAGTGAGTGGATGATGGGTCGCCACATTGGTATCTGATTATTGTTAGAGACTCATATACTGCCAAAACCTCCATGCTAACTTTGCCTTTATTTTACAGGGTGTTGCAGTCAGCGTCAGGGCGCCCTCCTCAAGCCCAGTAACATCCGCCCTCCCCCGCCCCGACCCACGCCCAAACCACGCCCCGGGGACTCCAGTCGCCCCCTTCTTCGCCCCTTCATTGGCAGCTCCCGCCCCGCACCACCTCCAAACACCGTCTCAGGGTTCAGTGGAGGCCAGACTGGGTTCAATGGTGGCCAGAATGGATTTAACGGAGGACAGAATGGGTTCAGTGGGAGTTCTAGTAGTGTTGGTGGGTTCACTGTGCCCGGGAATACTAATGGAGGGTTTAGTGGTGGCAGTTTTGGTGGTGGCAGCAGTACAGGTGGTGGCAGTGGCAGTTTTGGTGGTGGCAGCAGCTTTGGCAGTGGTGGTACGAGTGGTGGTGGTAGCTTTGGTGGTAGTACGAGTGGTGGTGGTAGCTTTGGTGGTAGTACGAGTGGTGGTGGTAGCTTTGGTGGCAGTACTGGTGGTGGTGGTAGCTTTGGTGGCGGTACTGGTGGTAGTGGCTTTACCAGACCCGCCACAGGGACTGGTGGGTTCAGCAGTGATGGGGATGGCAGCAGTACCGGTGGCTTTACTAGTGGTGGTGGCAGTAGTACTTTCAACAATGGTGGCTTTAATAGTGGTAGCAGTACTGGGGGCTTTACTAGTGGTGGTGGCTTTGGTAGTGGTGGCAGCAGTAGTAGTGGTGGATTTAACAATGGTGGCAGTAGTACGAATGGTTTTAACAATGGTGGTAGTACCGGAGTCACTAATGGTGGCAGTTTCAGTAGTGGTGGAAGTACTGGCTTAAATCCTAGTAGTGGTGGCTTTACAAGTGGTGGCAGCTTCAGTAGTGGTGGAAGTACCGGCTTAAATCCTAGTACTGGTAGTTTTACAAGTGGTGGCCCAAGTAGCGGTTTCCAGAGCAGTTTCCCAAGTGGTGCTGGGAGTGGTAAAGGTGGTGGGAATTTCAACAGGGGTGGTGGCAACGGTGGAAATTTCAACAGGGGTGGTGGCAGCGGTGGGAATTTTAACAGGGGTGGTGGCAGCAGTCGGCCCGTAGGAAACACGTTGACCCGAGCCACACAGAACCCCCCGCCGCGCAGGCCCCCACCCACCACAACCACGCCAGCCACCAAACCACCAACACAACCCCCCGCCGACCTCAACATAGCAGGTTTTGGCGGGTTTGGGGGTTCCGCTCGGAGAAACAAAACAGCAGACAGCAACAAGGACCCGAAACCATCACCTTTCTCCGGCAACATGGCGTGTGAGTGTGGCATAGCACGTGTACCTCAACTATACTCTTTATACTTTAACCTGGCCCAGATTTTCGTTCTTTTCCAGCTTATTTCAAGGATGTCGGTGGAGGAAAAATACTACTAATCTATGGGTCTACATCTCCATTGCACTTCTTCATGATTAGCATATCGTATATCATACAACTTATAATGAACGATGGAGAGATGGTAATTTTAGGCCAAGTTAAAGTGAAACATGTATAGGCGGAGATTTCTGTCATTTTGCAGCCTGTTTTCCACAACCCTGTAGTAGAGAAAGACCGTAAATTGATTTTGCATCCTATACTTGTCACTGGTTCACCACTAGCACCATATTCTAGTCTGTTATTACAACTCAGTGACAGAATAAGACAATACTATGCCTTTTCATACTTCCTTTTATTTTTTTGAGTTTTACGCCATGTCCCCTTTTTTGGATATGGGTTGAGGTGTTGCCCCTGGGTAGAGGACTTAGGTTTGGAGTGCGTTGCACTTTATAACTGGATGCCCTTCCTGATGTCTACCAATGACTGTTGGGTGGACTCAAACCTTTGATCCTTTAGTCAGCGTGCTCTGATCCACTGAGCCACGGCTACTACAATCAGCTAAGTGGCAGGAGAGTGCTACCTCTCCTGGCAAGGCAGCTTACCCAGGTGTGGCATGAACTCACGACTCTTTGGTCTCGAGTTAAGTGCTCTACCACTGAGCTGCCATGCCCCCAACACAAAAGATGTAAACTTGATACAGGCATAGTGGAGTGCCAGGCTGCTCCACCTTACTTCACCTCCATAGCGATTTTCCATCCGTAGCATTGTATTTTATTTTGGATCAGTTCCTACAATTCCACATTTTATCCAGATCAAAGTAGATAGTATATTGATCTTTGTCCATACATCAGATTGACTAGAACTGATTATCCATTTTTAAGACCTAATTATGAAAGCCACATTATAGAGTCACCTTAATTTATAGACTTAATGAAGAGACTGTATCCAAATTCTTAACACACCTCATTATTCAGGATCATATTGTTTAGGTTTATTTAAGAGACTTATTAAAAACTGATTATATAGAGAATCATTAACCAAATCTGATTATCTGTCTCTCTCTCACTATCCAACTCTGATTGTCTCTTTCTCACTATCCAAATCTGATTAACTGTCTGTCTCACTATCCAAATCTGATTATCCATCTGTCTGTCTGTGTGTCTGCTAATTATGTGAAAAAATGATACCTCGATAATGCTGACTTATTCTTTCTTCACAGACCGCATTGAGAGCTATGTGTGGGTGGTGCTGACTTCGGTGCTGACTTTACTGCTGACCCAAGCCCTCCCCACCCGTGCTGCTGACCCGCTGTGGCTCAGAGTGTGGGGCTGACGGTGTGGAACTGACAGAACACAACGAGAACAAGAAGAACAAGGACAGCAAAATCTGCAGCTAGAACAACAAGAGCTACCGCCATCACAACAACAACAACAATTCCCACCACTACCACCACAACCCCACCTACCCTCATCTCCTCTTCCTCCTCCTCCTTCTTTTCATCTCACACTCTTAGGGGTTATCTCAGTTAAGATTAAGTTAGCCTGGGTTGAATTGATTGGAGGAAGAGGTTGGGTTAGATTAGGCAAAAATTAGGGTCATGTATGAGATTTGGCTTGATTTAGGTATGTCTGGGTAGATTTGAGTAGAGGTTTGGGTGATGTTGGTTAGGTTAGGTGTGGCTAGATGAGATAGGGCCTAGAAAGTTTGTGTGTGAGTTAGTTTGGTTAGATGTAATAGGTGTTTTGTTCATTGTTTAGATTTAGTGTTAGACGATGATGATGATGATTATGATGGTGACGATGATGATGATGATGATTATGATAGTGACTGATAATGATGTACTAATGATGATGACATTGATGGTGATGATGATGATGTCCGTGATGATTTTAATGATGAGGATAATGATGATGATGATAGTGTGGTTCATTTGTTCTGGCAAAGATCCCTAATGCCTTTTAGCACAGTTTGTGACCAGATGTAGTCAGACTGGAGGGTTGATTTGACTTGTAACCAAAGATACTCGTTCTTACCATATAACTAAGACTCTTGGAATTTCATACACCCAAACTGACTCCAGTGCTTTGATAATATATATAATTTTGTGCTTTACTCTTCCTGTGTCTCCATCCCAGCCTGTCTCATCCCATCCCATCCCATCCCATGTACTTGTATTATTAGTGGGTAAATGTATGATGATTATGATGATGATGATGATGATGATGATCTGTTTCATTACGTTTTGTTTGTAAAGGCTACAACATGCTTGCATGTGTCGGCCTTGGTCACCTGCTGGCGGCTCTACATATTTCATAATAATAATAATAATAATTTGTTCATCATCCAGTCCTTTGTTGCCCCATGAGGAGCATAGGAGCCCTGGGCTGGGGTATTTAGTCCTGACGTTTAAGAAATAATAGTAATGTACTCTTTTTACTCAAACTTGGCTCAAAACTCTCAACTTCCCATCATAATGGCTGACTTGAAATAATCGATTAACACTAGTCACAAAGAAATGCTGTGGAAAGGATGTAAAGCCATAGCATCAACTTTTCCTGACACTGAGCTACATCAAAGAAGCAGTAAAGGGACAAAAAAATCTGGGCCAAGTTAAGGTGAAAGGAGTATAGCTGTAAATTCAGTCAGTATTGGAATTTCTCTCTAAGTAAATGAGTAAAACAGTGTTCCTTAGCAAAAGAAGATTTAATCAAATTTATTGTTATTATTACTATTATTATTATTATTATTATTATAGAAAAAGTAAGAGAGATATCAGAAGTCCTAGTTAGTGATGAACAGGGTGGCTTTAGGAGTGGCAGAGGATGTGTGGATCAAATATTTACAGAGACAGATAGCAGAGAAGGCTTGTGAGAAGGGCCATAAGGTGTTTATGGCATTCATGGACCTGGAAAAGGCATATGACAAAGTGGACAGAGAAGGATTGTAGAAAGTTTTGCTCATGTACGGTGTAGATGGTAAGCTGCTAGGTGCCGTCAAGAGTTTTTATGATGGTAGTGAAGCATGTGTAAGGGTTAATGGGCATCTCAGTGAATGGTTCACTATCAGTGTGGGCATGCAACAAGGTTGTGTGATGTCCCCATAGTTGTTCAATATGCATGTGGACGGGGTGATGAGAGAAGTAAAAACACGAGTAATGGAGAGAGATGGCGTTGGTAATGAATGGTGATGGATGTAATATCTCAAATTTGTTGTATGCCGATGATGCAGTACTGCTTGCAAGGACCGGACAAGAACTTGGTAGGTTAGTGCAGAGTTTTGCTGATGTGTGCGTGTGTCGTGCCTTGAGAGTAAATGTAGAAAAGAGTAATGTGATGGTTATTGAGAGAGAAGGTGACTCCCAGTGCGATGTTACAGTGAATGGAGAGAGACCGGAATTGGTGAGAGAGTTCAGATACCTGGGTACAATGATAGAAAAGAGAGGAAAATATGCAAAAGAAGTTGAAAGTAGAGTGACACAAGGAAGAAAGGTACCTGGTGCAATGAAGATCTTGATAAGAAACAGAGGCTTGAGTGTTGCAGATGCACGAGGCTTACATGAAGGAGTGTTAGTGCCAACTTTAACATATGGATGTGAGACTATGGTGTGGCATGAAAATGAAAAGTCAAGAGTAAGGACAGTGGAGATGGGACTGCTGAGGAATGTATGTGGAGTACAGAGGGTGGATAGGATGCGAAATAATGTGATTCATGGAAGATGTGGAGTGAGGAAGTTAGTGGACACCAGAATCGAAGAGTGTACTAAGATGGTATGGTCATGTGGAGAGATTGGATAACAATAGAGTGGTGAAAAAGGTATATCTGAGCCAGGGAGGAAGTGAGGTAGGCCAAGGAGAAGGTGGAGAGATATGGTGGATGAGTGTGTGAGGAAGAGAGCTTTGAAAGTTGGTGAGGCTAGGGAACTGACAAGAGATTTAGCTAGATGAATGTTGTGAGGAGAAGCACATGATCAGGGATTGGCACCCCTTTTTAACGTGGCAGCGTCCAGATTGATTCTATCGAATACGATTATGTGAAGCAACAGAACGTGGTGAATGTTTTTGGCGTATCCAATAGAGCCAGGATTCCGGGGGCTTGAATGATGAGTGAATGGAAGTGTGGCCCATTGGATTGGGCAAATTTGGGCTGTCTGGACATTGTTGCTCCTCACCCTTCCCTAGGGTGGGAAAGGAGGTTCGGATGATGATGATGATGATGATGATGATGATGATGATGATTATTATCATTATTATTATTATTATTGTTACTATTATTATGGTATTGTCCTAAGAAAACAATGTAGCAGGTGTTAAAGAGGTAATTGTGGTGATATTTGTGGTGTGGTGGTGGTGGTAGTTTTGGTGGTGGTGGTGGTGGTTGAGGTTTGAGGTGGTGATGGTGATTGAGATAGTGGTGGTAGTAGTGACTGTGGTTGTGGTAGTGGTAGTATTAGTAGTAGTGATGGTGGTGGTGGTAGTAGTAGTAGTAGTGATGGTGGTGGTGGTGGTGGTAGTAGTAGTACTTTAGTAGTAATGGTGGTGGTGGTGGGTTGATGGTAATAGTAGTAGTAGTAGTAATAGTAGTAATAATAATAATACTGGTCATAGTAGTGGTAGCAATGGTAGTGTAATCATGGTAGTTTTGGTACATAAACATACCCTACCATCACCCTAATATTCCCATTAATCTAGGCCTCTGTTGAATATAAGACAAAAATCACCTTTAAGTATAAGGAATATAAGGGTGATATTCTGAGGGGAGTAGGGAGTAAGTTGGTTATTCATGTGGCCCTTCATTTATCTTCATTTATTTCATTATTCATTTGTAGGAGAGAGAGAGAGAGAGTGAGTGAGTGAGTGAGAAATAATGGAAGGTGAGACAAAAATACTGAGAATTGTCACCTAACTTTTGCCCATGCCTGTACATTTATTATTTATTTAGAGAATGATAAAGAAGCCTAATTTAGTGTTATTTTTTGTATTACTGTAGCCACTCTGCTGTATGTATGAATTTAGTTATTATTATTACTGTATTGCATTGTATAAATAAATGGCCATATGTCTCTCTTGGGTTTTCTGATTATATGTGTTTCTCTCTCTCTCTCTCTCTCTCTCTCTCTCAGATCTCCAGTCCTATTTTCTAATTATTATTTGTGGTTTTTTAAGTAAATGTGAGTAGGAGTATGTAGATTAGGTGTAGATGAGTGATATTTCTCTCTCTCTCTCTATTGAATGACCGTATTTACCCTGGACCCAAATTATTCACCCGTGGTAGGTGGTGGCGACCATCATCCACTCACTCGATGTAGTGCTGCCTGCTCTCTCCTTCACCCCTATCATTCTCATTCTGTGTCTGCCCTCCTTCCTATTTCTCCCATCTTTCCTGTCACTTGTTATTACTCTTCTTTCCATTTCAGGTGGCTTTACATTGAGTGACAAGCCTAATGGTTTTTTATAAGCCAGGAAACTATTTACAACACTGGGTGGTAACCATATAACCAAGCCATACATGTTCGCTGTGTGTCAACAGGTGGGTTGGCGGAGGGTTTGTGCCACTCCCCGTTAAATAAATAACTCAGGCAAGCGGCCACCCTTATGGGATTATGGCGTGTGGCTGTTGATAGAGATACAGTTTATGTCAGTTGGATATTTTCAGAAATTTGGACTGGGATGGAAAGGGAATGAATTAAACGGAGTGCGAGTGAACAGTCTTCGATTTGCTAATTTTTACCATAAGTATTGGTAGTAGTCGTTTATTATTATTTTGTGGTGGGGGGGGCGCTCACCATCCACTCACTCAATGTAGTGCTGCCCTCGGGTGACTGCCCTTTCCTTCCTTCCATCATACCTTCCTTCCTCTTCTGTCTTCATTTCCTTCTTCCCACGGGTGACCTTACACTCTCACTTCTTTGTTTCCTTCATTCATTTCTCTGCCTATGGGTGACTCTACACTGAGTGATAAGCCAAATGGTTTCCTGTACACCAGGAAACCATTTACTACGCTGGGTGCTAACCATATAACCAAATTATGGCGCCTGGTGGTTTAGTGGGTAATTACGGCGCTCCAATCAGATTGAGCCAGTGAAGGTTTATGTCCAAGGGGTAGTTGGGGTTTATTGCTCACGTAATGCCACTCAGGGATGAGAGGCTGGTCACTCCCATCTTAAATGTCAGGACCAACTTGCCTAGCCCCGGACTCCTATGTTCCTCATGCAGCAACGTAGGATTAGATGATGATGATGGTGATTATTATTATTATTATTATTATTATTATTATTATTATTATTATTATCATCATCATCATCATCATCATCATCATCATCATGGGAAGCGTTATGAGGAACACACTGAGGTGGTTTGGCCATGTGGAGAGGATGGAGGGTGAAAGACTGACGAAGAGAGTGTATGCGATTGAGGTGGAGGGGGGAAGAGGGAGGGGGAGGCCGAGGATGAGATGGAGGGATGGGGTGGAGAGGTATATGAGAGAGTGGGGTGTGAGTTGGGAGCAAGGCAGTGAAATGGCTGGGGACAGGGAGACTTGGAGGCGAATTGTTTGTGGCCACCCCAAACAGGATTGAGGCGTCTGGCAGTAGATAAATAGATAGATCATCATCATCATCATTTTTCCCAGTCAGTAAGGGGAGGCGATCATTGTATTAGTTTACCCATGTGGAAAGTATGAAGAATAAGAGATTGACTAGGAGAGTTTATGTGAGTGGTATGAAGGAGGAGACACTAGATGAGAGGGATAGGGTGGAGGTATATGAAGTGGAGATGTGAGTTGGAGAAAGGGTAGCCTGATGACGGACAGGGTGACATGGAGGCGATTCATTTGTGGCAACCCTTTCCGGAATTAAGATGTCTGGCTATAGGTAAGGAGATGGGGAGGAATCACAAGAAATTATGGATGAGAAAAAAGGAGTCTGAAGGAAGGATTGGAAAGAAATAAGTAACGTTCAACTGACATGTCGAAGCGTATCCAGTAAAAATAAATCGAGAACGAGAATGATATAATCACTACAGATAATAATGATAATGTGGGTAGGTCACATCCTTCGTTGAAAATATAACGGACAAACAAGAAGCAAAGAAACGGTATGAAAGGGAGTGGCAGACAAAATGATGCTGAGTTGATCGAATATTTCCTAGTACTGGATGCAGCAGTTTAAAAGCCAGTAGGTACGAGTGGAGACATATGGGGGAGGCCTTTATTCTGCAGTGGACTGAGTAAGGTTGGTGATGATGATGATTGTTTTATTCTTTCTCTCCACAGGCAGTTACTGGTGTATGTAACCGAGAATATTCTTGCGCGTATTGTCACTTTTTTCCCTTCATTCTTCAGTAACATCTGCACTCGGGAATATCGCGGAAGGCCAAGCAAGATTTAAGTGTTAATACAGCTCAGTTACGCAGTTCATTGAGGTAAACATTTTTCTCATGAAGCGAGCGTTCATTTTAACGATTGGCAGACTAGGTATACAATAGTTATTGTTGAAAGAAAGGTGGTTTTCTCTAATGCCAGTATGTTTTCTATGACAAGGATGCTTCGGTTCCAATCAAAAGTTAACACAAATATCATGAAATTAAGGTCATTTTTTTTATTTTCCTATATGTCTGCCCATCCAAAAATTTAGTAATCAAAGTCGGAAAAAGAAAAACGCAGTACGAGTGAATTTAAGGCCTTTCTGCTTTGATATTAGTGTTGCTGTACGTTTCGTTCAGAGTGCTTTGAATCAGCTTTGAACCAACGCAGTGAGCTTCGACAAGGAAATTTCAACCGTATGTCAAAAGGAAAAAAGGACTGCAGGCTTAGGGATGGATGATGGGAGAGATTGTTGGGGGTTGGAGGGAGGAGGAAAGGGGTGGAGACTGGAGAGGGGAGAGAACTGATGTAGCCTCCAGCAGGTATGTGGAGACAGGAGGCGGTGCACGTGTCTGTTTTTGTTGTGGTGACCGCGTGTGTTTTAGTGGACAAAGAGATGTTTTTATCATGTTAGTGCACTATTTCAAACTTCATAAGCTTCAGGAAACAGGATTACGTGTGTGTGATGCCCAGTGACTCCAAGTTTAATACGGATATTGTCATTATTTACGAATTGAAAGTGTTGAAACGAAAATGACGCGAGAGAGCATGGAGACATTTAGGAGAACCCCGATTGCGTAGCAGACTTGGAGAAGCGCATTTTCTTTAGCGGTTCATTTTTCATATTACATTAACACACTCTTGTATTGTTTATTTGTCGTTTGTACTGACGTAATTTGCAGCAGTGACGTAGAGAATATCGTTATGTAATCAGTGTACAGGATGAATCGCTAAGGATGGAGTGATACGAACCAAGGCCACTAGTATACGGCTCAGATGTGAACCAGAGATATTATTGACGGAGTGGATTTGCTGGTTTAACGAAGAGGAGGACGTTTTTCTGGTGCTGACTGCAATGTACTTTGAAGGACGGGTCAACGGACGAAAAACATGAACATTTTCGAAAGGTATTGTTCTTGTTCTTAGAGTTTTGTGATTTATATTTTGTTAGTGGCGTTATCGTGTTATTTTAATGTTCCTGTGTTATTTTTGTTATTGTGATTGTTGTGATTTTGTTTGAATTTGAAAATCGTTATTTATCTTACAGCTGCGTTATCGTTATCATCGTCATTATCATCTGTACAGCTTTTCTTATATTTTTTAACTAGTCCATCCATCATCACCATCATCATTCATATTACATCATCACCATCATCATTCATATTACATCATCACCATCATCATTCATATTACATCATCACCATCATCATTCATATTACATCATCACCATCATCATTCATATTACACCAATATCATCACCATCGTCATTCATATTACACCATTATCATCACCATCATCATTCATATTACATCATCATTCTTATTACATCATTCATATTACATCATCATTCTTATTACATCATTCATATTACATCATCATTCTTATTACATCATTCATATTACATCATCATTATTCATATTACATCATCCGTACAACCTTCCTTATTATCCTTTGTTTTCATCTTGCCCATCCATCATCAAAATCATCATCATCACTACAATCTTCGTTATTTTCTTGTTTTCACCTCCATCCGTTATCATCATCATCATCATCGTCGTCGTTCAGTAATCTTTCCTTGTTATTCATCTCATTAGTCGAGATTACACCTCTATTAGTCATATATATTGTATGTCAGTGTCAAAAATAAATGCATAAGTAAATAAAGTACAAAAAGGTATTAATAAAATCAGCGTGGAGAGAGAGAGAGAGAGAGGGAGGAGGAGGAGGAAGAGGGAAGGAGAAAGCCAGGCAGGTGGGAAGAGAGAGGGAGGGATGGAGAGAAAGCGAGGGTCGGGGGAAGAGGTACGTTGTGGAGGGGTGTGAGGTAAACGGGAAGGAAATTACTGAAAATAATAACTTTGCAGATATACCGTGTTTATCATCCATTTTATCATCCAGGTTAATAATAAGGTAAATTTTTGTTTTTAAAACTCACATACATACGAAAGTACCAGCCGAGTACACTCGAGTCCAGCCGACATAGACCGAGTACACACGCCTGCACCAGCCAAAATGGCGCAACATTCATCCGCTACTAAGCGCTAGCCTAACCTGTCACTACATATTGACTACCCTTACAAAATTCGCTCCCCCAACTCAAACTAGGCTTAAAAGGTAAGTCTTAGTTAAAATAGTTCAGGGACGTAATATAATGAAAATCGGTAACGTTGGTTACTTCCAAAGTAATACCAATAATAAGTAAAAAAATAGTAAAAAGGTATATGATAATTGGCACCAACAGATAGCTTATTTATAACTAGCAAAGAAAATGGGGATCATCGTACCCAGGCAAGAGGAGACGGTTGCCATGTAGCTAATTTTTAAACGGTCTAATCTACGGTAACTTAGGGCGCGTTTTTGTGAGGCCTGAGGCTCAAGCCTGGCTTCGCTGTTTTGGCATAAGGTTCAGAAGGAAAGGACTAATTGTGTAAATATATTTTTCAGGTGCGTGAGTTGATTGTCACCCGTGGAAGCTGCTTAGAGAGAGGCGGAAAGAAGAAGAAGAGGAATCCCCAGCTAACTTGAAACTGTAATGGACGTTAACCCCAACACCTGCCTGTAGAATGTGGTAAGTGTGTGAATGTGATGCCTCTTTGTTCTTGTTATTGCTTCAGGCCCATCAGGATATGAATCTTTGTGTGTGTGTGTGTGTGTGTGTGTGTGTGTGTGTGTGTGCGCGCGCGCGTGCGCGCACGTGCGCTTGCTTGCTTATAGTGAAGGTATGTGTGGCATGTTACCATAGGGCATGTGTGGCTTTGTTGCTTTCATGCATCTCGGTTTGTTTATCTGTGGGTGAAGCGATGAAAGTGAATCAAAAGGTAGATTATGAAATATAGTGGACTGCAGGCTGATGTTGCTCTTCTCCTTCAGTCCACCATCCTATCTCTCTGTCTATCTGTTACCAGACGCCTTAATCCCATAAGGGTTGTCCACAAGCAAATTGCCTCCATGTTGCCCTGTCCTCCGCCATTTCACTGCCCTGGTCCCAGCTCACACCCCTCTCTCTCATATACCTCTCCACTCCATTCCTCCATCTCATCCTTGGCCTCCCCCTCCCTCTCCTCCCCTCCACCTCACTCACATTATCTTCATTAGCCTTTCACTCTCCATCCTCTCCACCATCCTCCTTATTTGAAATTGTGAGTTGAGGGAGGTTGTATATTAGTGTCACCAGGTGAAGGCATCCCTCTTTAGCGTCAGTTCTTTTTTTATTTTAATATACACAGTTGGTGGATTTATACAAACCAAGGATGAACATTTTTTTTTTTTTTCCATCATCCTCCATGCAGAGATAGGGAAGGTGTTGAGGGATGTTTAATTACCTGGGCAGCTCCACCACTCACACACATCAGTGCCACCACATGAAGTATTGGACCTTATGTTGTATATGTGTTGGTCAGGAAATTATATTCATCTTGGACATGTGTTAGGAGTGTAATGCTGGATGGTAGTGAGACATGGGCAGTAAAGGAAGAGGATATTCATTGGCTCAGTCATACAGAGGACAGTGATTAGATGGATGTGTTGTGTGTTCTTGAATGCTACGCCTGGGAGGGCTAGGTTTACAATGGAAGAGTTGAGAGGAGGAAGGGACTTGAATGTACTTTTGATTTCACTTCTGTAACCCAGGAACACACTTAAACCTGTGAGTGGTAACCATTTTTGTGAGGTGAACCATTTTACGAGGTGGAGCCAACTATGGTGCTTTTGTTAACTGAGTGGAGAGATGTAAATGGGTCATTCCATCGTGAGAAACGTTATATTCAGAGATAAGTTACTGATCTACTCTCACTTGTATTATGTAGGCAATATAAATAAATGCTGTTTGCAAGGTATACTACCAACACCTCACAATACATTATGCCATGGTCAGATTATTCATATGTTTTTATTCTGATTTTATATAAATTTTTAAAAGTGGCGTGAGAAACGTTACTGCGATGCTACCCCACCTTTTACTATGCGTGAGTATTTTCAATAACTCTGTGATTTTACTGGTTAGGTCAAGAAGTGCTTTATATCAGTCATATGTCAGTGTATGAGGATCATAATCATAGCCAGTAAATTCTATTTCCCTTAAGAATTTTACCACTGTTAAGGAAAATGTGACCGTGAGACACGTAACAGGAAAAGTGAGAAACGTTACTTGTGCGATTTATATTTCTCATATAATTACAAAATCATCTTTTATGAAGGTTACAGTAATTGTATCACAAAACAATGTAAGTCATGTATTAATGTGAAACACGATAAATTAACCAAAACATGATTCTTGTAAACCAGGGTTGGGGGTGATGCAGCGGAAAAGAACAATGTAATTTTGAATATTATGAACAGAAATTACCCTATAACATGTAGGTAACCCTACAGCCAGTAAGAGATGTGAAAGTTACATGATAAGCTTACCTGTATATCACAACAGCGATATAAACAAGACAAAGATCAACTACTTGCTCATCGAAGATGGAAAATTCATCCTTTTAAACTAATTAATTGAGGAAGGAAAGTTCACCCCTTTGAATGTGCGTGTCATTCTTGACACATGAGGAGTTGGTAATACCTGCACAACCATATCCTCTGAGATCTCGTCTCTGTCCAGGTTGTCAGGAAAATGAAACTATCACCCATTTTGTCAGTGCCTCTCTTTCTTAAATAATTAACTTCAAACATGCCTGGTTCCGGAACTGATTCTACCACCGCAACATAATGCTTCGACAGCTTCTTGGTAGTGTAATGAACTAGTACATAGTTACCTGGGGATGGTTTTTGTGTTGCCTCAATATCAGTAGTACTCTGTGGCTCAGGCTGGGACATGAATGACTCTGACATTTCTGCAAGAGATGGTGTACCTTCCCTATCACTGCTAGTACTGGAGTCAGATTGTGGGTCATAGCCAGTCTCCTGAAGTTAGCACTGCTTAAAAGGTGATTGGTCTGCAGTCAAATGATACAGTGCTACACTACAATGGCCAAGAGGTTTTACTGACCTGCACTGCTGAATGGATTTTGCTGCCTTACAGTTTTTCCAGATCTGTGCATATCTTGACTTCTCAGTGTTTATATGTTTAGTAGACACATACATTAGTTCAGTTTTATCTTATTTGTTCAGCCTCCTCATAAAATTCTACGGCAGACCTTACTGTACAGCGACCTTGCAAAACTCGCTTGTAGACATTCCGTTTTAGTAAAGCCCCAATCCTATCATGAGGGCCCTTGCCATAATAACTTTCTTGAAAGTTCCATTTAGCAGTGCAGTTGTGGATGGCTTTGTAAGAGGTTAGAGCTGCCATAGAATACCTATTCTTGAAGTGGGCTGCTGCCCCATCAGTCCACAATGATCTAACTATCTATCTATTGCCAGACGCCTCAATCCCGTTTGGGGTGGCCACAAACAAATCGCCTTTCAAGTCGCCCTGTCCCCCGCCATTTCACTACCCTGCTCCCAACTCACACCCCCGTCTCTCATATCCCTCTCCACCCCATCCCTCCATCTCATCCTCGGCCTCCCCCTCCCTCTTCCCCCCTCCACCTCACTCACATACACTCTCTTCGTCAGTCTTTCACCCTCCATCCTCTCCACATGGCCAAACCACCTCAGTGTGTTCCTCATAACGCTCCCTATCACATCCACATCAACACCACAGCGTTCCCTTTATATCCTCATTCGTCAGCCTGTCTCTCCATGTGACTCCACAGGCTCCTCTTAAATAACTCATTTCCACTGCTTTCACTCTTGACTTGTGTCCTTCCAAC
Source organism: Coenobita brevimanus (assembly GCF_032717465.1). Classification (NCBI taxonomy): domain Eukaryota; kingdom Metazoa; phylum Arthropoda; class Malacostraca; order Decapoda; family Coenobitidae; genus Coenobita; species Coenobita brevimanus. The sequence continues at coordinate 3,222,648 of NC_136995.1, forward strand.
AACGTCCAAGCTTCACTTCCGTACGTTAGAGATGGTATCACAATACTGTCATGTAGTAACTTTTTCACTTGCATGCTCACTTCCCTGTTTCTTATCACTGCTTTCAAAGAACCAGCAACCTTTCTTCCCTGCTGTACCCTTTCAAGCACTTCACCCTCCAAACCTCCATCCTTACTCGTCACACTACCCAAGTACTTAAATGTACTCACGTTTTCCAATTCCTCACCATCCAACCTCGCTGTACATTCACTGACTTCACCTCAAAGACCATCACTTTACTCTTCCCTACATTCACCTTCAGATTCCGTTTCTTACACACTCTCCCAAACTCATCCACCAAGCCTTGCAGCTCCCCTTCGTCTTCACTCAACAACACAGTATCATCTGCAAACAACAGTACAGGGAGTTTCCAAACACCATCCTCTCTCACCAGGGCCACTCCAACATCCACTACCCTACCTTGTACCTCTTTTATTACCCCATCCATGTACAGATTGAACAACCATGGAGACATGACACATCCCTGTTTCAACCCAACTTTCAAAGAGAAAAATTCACTTAGTTCACCATCCACACGCACTGCAGCCTTCGCACCATCGTACATACTCTTCACAGCATTCAACAACTTCCCATCTACTCCATATATTCTTAACACTTTCCACAATCCTTGTCTATCCACCCTGTCATATGCTTTCTCCAAATCCATGAAAGCCGCATACAACTTCTTTCCCTTCTCTAGAAACTTTTCCACTAAAGATCTAAGAATGAATATCTGATCTACACAACCTCTTCCCTTCCTAAAGCCTCCCTGTTCTTCTCCAACTAATTCCTCTGTTCTTTCTCTAACTCTGTCAATAAGTATCCTACCATACACTTTTCCTGTTATACTAAGAAGACAAATGCCCCTATGATTACCACACACTTCTTTTTCCCCCTTTTCCTTTGTACAGGGGAATAATTATACCTGACTTCCAATCCTCCGGGACTCTACCACAATGATACATGTGTAAAATGAATACCAGCAGAATTCAAATAATCAGCTGGAGTCATTGGAGACATGATGGTAAAGCACACTCACCAGGTTCCAGGCAAACTCAATTTACTGTTTGGATAGAATACAAACTTAAAGATAACATACTAAATTACAAACACAGGGGTTTTATTATTGGACTTCAGTGCAGGTACTTTGATTTTTTGTTCAAAGGTGTGCGTGAGAAACTTTACATCATTTTCTGGTAACGTTCCTCACAATGGGCATGTAATGTGTGTGACAGACCATATGGCTTACCAGGGTTTATTTCAAAGTATCCCAGCGTTACATTATTAAGGCCTTGGGATGCCTGTTTATAATATAAAGTTATGTTGGTATTCTCCAGTTTGTTAGTTGTGTATGGGAAAAATGGGGAAAAAACATGAGACACGTTACTCCTGAAATACTTCCATTTAAAGGTCATGCTACATTCTGACCACAACATACAGTATATGTAGACAACTGTAGTGTCAATCACAACTCAAATAGACACATTTTCATTAAAACACAGTGTCAGCATTCCAAACAATAACATACTCTGGTCAATGATGTTATGAAAGTTGCTATATTCAGCACTGGTTTTTCTTTGGTGACATAACGTGACAGTTTTTTATGCAGCTTCCCAAGTTGACAGTTTAGGCTCTCTTTCTCTTCAGATTCATAAAATTCAATGATTAAGCTTTAAAATGATGTAAATTTATATACTTTTAAGCAATTCTGATTTTGACACAAAAGGTTGATATCTTCGTGGAATTACCCAAATGTGACATCCATCCAGGAACTAAACTTTTACACTATTCCCCGCTGTCAGCCGCAAGGGAATACAGACTCAGTGCATGGGAAGGGCAGTTGCTTCCCTGCAGTTGATGGGTCTGCTCATCTAGACAGACAAGGGTTGATCAACAGCAACAACCCCTGGAGTGTGATATAGGCAGATTTCTTTAATTCTTTGTATTGGAAGGCAGATTAATTCAGCATATGGTGACATTTTTTTTGTCTCTTCAATATGTAAACTGTAGCCAGCGTATACTGTATGTGGACTGTAGACTGAGGTACTGCATTTTTATTATTATTATTATTATTATTACTATTATTATTATTGACTCTCGGATACGTTTATGTAAAGCTACAGAACGTGGTCAATGTTTTTGGGGTATGATACGGAGCCAGGATTCTGGGGGCTTGAATGGTGAGCGAATGGAAGCGTGGCCCATTGGATTGGGCAAATTTGGGCTGTCTGGACATTGCTACTCCTCACCCTGCCCGGATGATGATTATGATTATCATTTTAGCAAGGAGGAATACTTGGCTGCCAAGCGTAGGGCTAGAAGAGAGGTATACAGGGCGAAGTCTGAGTCACCAAGACTTTTGTTTGATAACCTAAATAGTGTGGAAAGGAAAAATATGATATTTAAGGTGATGAAGTGATCAGATGAAGAGGGATATTCGGGATATTATAGGTGAGCAGTGTGTGAAGAATGATGAAGGAAGGGTAGTGGTGAACAGTGGGGATATTAAAGATGCATGGAGAGAGCATTATAACCGGTTGTTGAATGAGGAGTTTGACTGGGACAGGGAAGGTTTGGAGCCAGCAGATCCAGTGTTTGGCCCTTGGCCTTTGATTGATGCTGCTACTGTGAGTGAGGCAATAGGCAGGATGAAGGTGGGTAAGGCAGCAGGTGTGTCTGGGTTGACTGCCGAAATGTTGAAGGCCTCAGGAGATATAGGGGTGCGGTTAGTCACTGACCTGACAAATATGATTATTTATGAGTGAATGCCACTCAGGGATAAGTGAGGCTGGTCACTCTCATCTTAAATGTCGAGACTAACTGCCTAGCCCCGGGCTCCTACGCTCCTCATGGGGCAGTGTAGGATTGGATGATGGATGGATGGTGTTGTCCCAGATGAATGGCTGAAGAGTGTAATTGTAAATGTGTATAAAGGGAAGGGTGATGACCTGGAAAGAGGAAATTATAGAGGTATGAAGCTTTTAGATGAGATAATGAAGGTAATGGAGAGAGTCTTAGAAGGTATGATTAGAGAGAGAGTGAATGTTGATGAGATGCATTTTGGGTTTATGCCGGGTAGGACCACTGATGCCATATTCATTGTTAACAGCTTCAGGAAAAATATATTGGTAAGAAAAGGGATCTGTATTTTGTTTTTGTTGATTTGGAAAAGGCCTTTGACAGAGTCCCTAGAGAGGTGGTGAAGTGGGCAATGAGAAGGCTTGACTAGGAGGAGTGGCTGGTTAGGGTGGTTATGGCTATGTATGTGGATGCTCGCACTCAGGTAGCACCCAGGTAAGAGTGAATGGAGATTTGAGTGATGAGTTTTCCGTGAACGTTGGTGTGCATCAGGGGTCAGTTTTGAGTCCTATGTTGTTTATCATGGTACTTGAAGCCCTCTCACATGACTTCAAAAGCAGAGTCCTGTGGGAGATGTTGCATGCCGATGATTTGGTGTTGATTGCAGAGAATGAAAGGGAAGCGGAGGAAAGATTTAGTAAGTGGAGGGATGGTATGGGGCACAAGGGCTTAAGGGTAACTGCAGATAAAACAAAAATGATGATATCTAGGGTTGGTGGCGGTACTGTCAAAGATGAGGGAGAGTGGCCATGTGCAGTTTGACACGAGGGCGTGGGAAGTAATTCCATCTTGTGCGGTGTTTGTGATAAATCGGTGTGCAAGAGATGTAGTGCTGTCAGAGGTATACTGTGAGATACTGCTGAGTTTATGTGTACGGCGTGTCGGGGAGAGCAGATGGAGATTGTCAGGCGTGAAAGGATTGATCTTGCTGGTGAATCTCTTGAGTGTGTGGAAGAGTTTTGTTATTTGGGAAACGTTGTGTGCTGGTGGTGGGGCTGGAGCTAGTTCTGTGGCTAGGGTGAAAAGTGGTTGGAAGAAGTTCAGGGAGCTCTTGCCTCTCATGACATTGAGAGGACTCTCCCTACGTGCTAAGAGGTCTTTGTATGCAGCGTGTGTTAGGAGTGTCATGCTGTATGGTAGTGAGACCTGAGCAGTAAAGGAGGAGGATATTCGCAGGCTTAGACGTACAGAAATGACATTGATTAGGTGGATGTGTAGTGCGTCCCTGTGTTCAAGGTCTGAGGGGGCTGGGTTTATGATGGAAGAGTTGAGAGGTAGGATGGGACTGGAGTGTATTGGTGTTGTGATGAGGAGAGGTAGATTGAGGTGGTTTGGACATGTGGAGAGGATGGGGGATGATAATTGGGTGAGGATGGTGAGAAATGTTAATATTGGGGGTGGGGTTATGAGGGGTAGACCGAGAAAGACATGGGACGAGGTCATTAAGTGTGACCTCAGGGTTAAGGGACTGAACAGGGAGGCTGCAATACATCGTGCGGCATGGAGAGCCGCCATTAGGTGACCAAGGCCGACTCATGCAAGCATGTTGGAGCCTTTAAAAATGAAACGATTATTATTATTATTGTTGTTATTACTATTATTATTATTATTATTACTACAGACTTCGCAAATTCTTACTGCCATGTAATTAAACCTTACTGTTCCCAAGTTATATTGTTTTTGCTGCTAACCAGATACTTTTGTTAATCAAGGTTTGGAAGGAAAGGACTAATGTGTACTATTTTTTCAGGTGTGTTAATTGACCCAGCTGTGGAAACTGCCAACAGAGACGGAGAAAGGGGAGAAGAAAACCACAACCAGCTGCCAAATTAATACCAACCAGCTGCCCAGTCACGGTAATACCAACCATCTGCCTCCACTCTCAGGTAAGCGTCCTATTGTGACTTTTTTGAATTTTGCCAAAGGGACCTGTAGTATGGGGCCTTCTGCTCTTGTCATAATATACTTGCTACCACCAGACTCTTTCATTTATATTAGGAGACGACCATCATTGTGAAGGAATCTATCTACTACCCAGTTTGCCACTATCTATCTGTTTAAACTGCCATCTGTCCTTATTCAGTGCTGAGTTGTAACAAAAGATTAACACAGGAATAAAGCCAGTCATGAAGAGTTCGGTAAATAATGTAGAGGCGTCGGAATTTCTTGTTCTGCTGGGAATAAGGAAGTACTTGAGGGACTATAACCAAGGAATTGAGCTAGACAGATGATGTAAAATGGATTTGTTCATCTTAGGTCTTGTGTACTAGTAGTAGTTCAACCCCAGGCACAGCAGAACATTATCCCAGTGGACTGCAGGCTGAGTTACCCTTCTGTAGTCCATCATTCTCCTCTTGCGGGATAGGTGTGGCATTGAGAAGTGTAAATGTAGTCAGGCAGCCCTCCCCCGCCATCCAGCACCAGTACACTAGGGGTTAATTAAGATCCATATTGAACTCCTCCTCAGACAAAAGGATTAAGTTTGAACACACTTGAGATTATCTCCTAAAACCTTGCCTTATTTTCAGGGTCTGTCTGTGTTACTCAGGCTGCTGTTCCTGCGATTGCTGAGTTGGTGCTGCCGTGCTGGCGTTGATCCTGGTGGTGCTGCCGCGCTGGCGTTGATCCTGGTGGTGCTGCCGTGCTGGAGTTGATCCTGGTGGTGCTGCCTGCTGGAGTTGATCCTGGTGGTGCTGGCTCAATTTTTCTCATCATGCAATATCTATACCCAAGGGTGGTTGGGGTTTATTGTTAACGTAATGCCACTCGGGGATGAGTGTGGCTGGTCACTCTCATCTTGAATGTCGGGACCAACTTGCCCAGCCCTGGGCTCCTTCGCTGCTCATAGGGCGATACAAGATTGTGTGGTGAATGTTGAAAAATACTCAGTGGCCTCAAAACTCGGGAAATACCTCTGATAGATATAGAGGTTCCCAGCGCCGTTGATCCTGAAAACCCTTCTACATCTCAGTTCCTTCTACTACAGCTACAACCACCCGTCTGAAATGTGAGTTAGAAAATTTTTGGTTGGTCCACCTTGACTTGGCGGAGAGTTTTGTCCTTGGCAGCCTAATTTCATCGGCCAGAATTAGAGTAAGACAAGGCTAGCAATACTGTGGCTCTGCATCCTTTCCAGATCACTTTTAAGCCAAGTTGAGATGGACAGAGTATACCAGTTGCTCCCCTACTTACGATATTTTAATAGAGAACTCCTGACCCCATCGTTGGGTGGGAAGAGGAGTCAGGAATGATGATGATAATGCCTAATGATGATTTTAATTATGATCAGTGGCAGTGCTGGGCTGCATAACTAGATCATTCCACCACTAGGGTATACAAGACCAGTTAATTTAGTCTAGGTACTGATTTTACTTGCCTGTTGATGACAACGACTATGATTGATGATAGAATAGTTAGTGCTAGGCTCCATAACTAGATCATTCCACCACTAGGATATAGAAGGCCAGTTAACTTAGGCTAGGTGCTGATTTTACTGGCCAATCAACGACGATGATGATTGATGATAAGCTAAGATGATACAGTGCCAGGAGTCAATCCCTGGCACTATCAGGCTGACAACCACACAGCCGAATGAAATCTCAAGCCGATAAGTGTTTAATCTCAACAGCAATTCTTCTTAGCTCTTGTTCGTAAGTGGGAGAGCAACTGTCTTTATTCCAATTAACACCAGATGGTTTTATTCAACTGAGAGTGATGCATTGGGGTCTAAGGATAATAATAAGTTTTATTTTTAACTTATTTTCATCTTAAATGTCAGGACCAACTTGCCTAGCCCCGGGTTCCTATGCTCCTCTGTGGGGCGACGTGGGATTGGATGATGGCTGATTGGATGGATTTTTAACTTATTTATATTCGTCTGTTCTCAATTATCATACTTCTTGCACCGTAACGTGGCCTGGGATTTGTCCATTCACCTGCTTTTTTCATATATCTCTGTGGTAGAATAACACAGTACTACATGTCTACATCCATCCCAATGCACTTCTTCATGACTAGCATTCTTCTTGATAAACTATTGCTAAGATGCTTATTTTATGTCTGGGTAGAGTAACAAGAGTACAGTAAGTAAATTCCCCAGGTTTACCAATAGCAGATAGTTTTGAAACCTTTCCCCTGCACTTCATGATTAGCATGTCTCCTTGCTAAGGTGTTGCCTCAGCTCAGCAATATTTCAAGCTGATAGATGAAGTACACAGATAGGTAAACATTACACAGATACACATAGATAGTAGATATATTGCAGTAAGTGTTAGCTAGGTAGATACCCGGTATACTGCAAAAATTTTGTGATGGAAAGGTTCCTCATGTTATTTTTGATGCCTTTGACTACTAGTAGTGTTTCTCTCTGTTGAACAGTGTCTGGTGTTAGTTCAGTCAAAGTGGCTTGTCTTCTTTGTGGCTGGGGTGATTTCCTAACGTGATTTCTTAGCAAGCCTCCTGAGCCACCTAGAAGACACCCAAGTGAATTATGCATATGATTATTGCATGATTATTATGTTGATGTTTGTATTGTAATTGATGCACAGTGGACAGATTTTTTAATGGCCAGTTGTTTGATACTTGTGTATATTGTCGCTATGTTGTCCGTTTAAATCACCCACACCAATCGACCCTGCAGTTCTGGCGTTACTCATTGTTTACAAACTTCGGCCCGTCGATTCCCCTGTGTGGAAGGTGGAACGCTAAGTACCGGTATGCTTTTAAAAAAAATTAGCGCCAAGTCAGACTGAGGAGATTAAAGTTTTGCGCCGGCAGTAAATGAACAAAAAGTCTGCATCGTAAAGATAAACTTTAAAAATTGTGCGCCGAATTAGTTGCCATAATACTGTCGTGTAGCGTGGCCCCAAGTCCCTTTGCTACTAGTGGGGTTTTGGGGGATTGGGGATGCCTGGGGGGTTGGGTCAATACTTTTACAGCACACACAACCCACCATTGTGTGCCATGATATATATCCGTTTTGACATGGGTAATGAGGGCTGTCGGACAGTGAGAAGGAGTCCATCATTGCATATGTTGGAAGGATAAGTGGCACACAGGTGGATGGTTATATAGGTAAACATGCACTCAGGCCTTGCTTGCAATAACCACGTTGTGGCCGTACAGTAAGGGGGCGGAATGCTCTATGAGGGGGTTGTGTTTGATGGCCAGTTTTTTTGTTTATTTTTTACGGCCTAGGCAATGCCTCAAGGATTGGGCATACGTTCTTAAGTGGATATTGCAAGCCAGACTTTGCACACTTTGTTCACATCTATCAGATGCTGGACCTCACGTTCACAGCCACCCAGTCATTCACCAATTTTTTGTTTCCCCTGTTTTGCAAGAGACCTGGGACTAGCTACTGACTGATGTAATACCGTATAGTGCCACATCCAGCTGGAGTGCCGTAACTCCTTACACCACCACGTGACTGTCTAGTTGTATCCTCATTGTTTACAAACCGCGACCCTGTCGATTCCCCTTTGTATGCAGTTAACCTTATGGTTCCATGAAAGCGTGTGTGGCAGAAAAAGCGATTACTGTATTCTTAATGTCAGATGGAAATTGGACATACTTATAAAAGCATGCTACAAGGTTGAGTAAGATTAGTAACAAGTATGGTGTGGGAATAACTACCATAATACATAAGGCAGCAGAGTAATGTATAAATTATTAAAGTTTTATGCTGGAAGTTAGAACGCTAAGTATGGATGTAAAAATATGCGCCATGTCAGACCAAGGAGATTAAAGTTTTACGCCGACAGTAAATGAACGAAAAGTCTGCTTCGTAAAAATAAGCTTTAAAAATTTTGTGCCGAATTAGTTGCCATAATACTGTCGTGTAGCGTGGCCCCAAGTCCCTTTGCTACTAGTGGGGTTTTGGGGGATTGGGGATGCCAGGGGGGTTGGGTCAATACTTTTACAGCACACACAACCCACCATTGTGTGCCATGACATATATCCGTTTTGACGTGGGTAATGGGGACTGTCGGACAGTGAGAAGGAGTCCATCATTGCATATGTTGGAAGGATAAGTGGCACACAGGTGGATGGTTGTATAGGTAAACATGCACTCAGGCCTTGCTTGCAATAACCACGTTGTGGCCGTACAGTAAGGGGGCGGAATGCTCTATGAGGGGGTTGTGTTTGATGGCCAGTTTTTTTGTTTATTTTTTACGGCCTAGGCAATGCCTCAAGGATTGGGCATACGTTCTTAAGTGGATATTGCAAGCCAGACGTTGCACACTTTGTTCACATCTATCAGATGCTGGACCTCACAGTCACAGCCACCCAGTCATTCACCAATTTTTTGTTTCCCCATTTTGTGAAGAGCCCTGGGACTAGCTACTGACTAATTTAATACCAGATATTGCCAGATCCAGCTGGAGCGCCGTAACTCTTTACACCACCACGTGACTGTCTTGTTGTATATTACCACCAAGTGTAGTAACTTATATCCTAGGTAGCCAGAAGCCACTTGGCTTGTCACTCATGATAGTCACGAGATGTCCACTTTGATTAGTAATCGTATCAAACAACCAGTTTCTTTACCTGCTGCCGTCAGCTCTGAAAGAAGACGTCTTCGCCAGATTCGAGTAAAGCGACTAAGGTTATAGACAACTGGCCAGCCGTGCACAACCATTGGCTATGAAATGTTTTCCATAAATCCTGTCCTGAGCATGAGCAAAGTATGTAGACACTTCTCTGCCAGCTGTAGGAATGGAAGGTGTTGTTTGAAATATTTTATGTGGTAAGGACTGCACATCAACATTACTATTCTTTCCTAGTCTACCATTCTCCTGTATGGGGATAGTAAAGGAACTGAAGGCTGTTATTTTAATCTGACATTCAATATCTGATCATTGCCATATGAAGGTGTCTGTTCTAGGCATCAGGAAAACAGGCAACAGAAGGAATGTTACCCTTTAGTCATTTAGGGAAGAGTGGTAAATATGAAATACAAGTTAGTGCTGGCAGAGTATTGTTGGCATACTTTTGCACATGCCTGTACATCACAAACAGATGCAGTTAAGTCCTGGTTATGTGCCACAGATGCTAAAAAATACAGGGTGGTTCATATATAACATGTCTGATCCCATGTGTTTTGTTGTTGCATTTTGAACCATACCTTACCCCATCCTTAGGTGGGAAGAAGTGGCTGGGATGATGATGATGACGATTGCAGTGATGATTTTAATAATAATGAATGATGATTATTATATTGATTTTGATTATTTGATGATTGATATGGTGGAGGCTCAGTCAGCTTTACTATCACTACCCTGCATCATTTTCTGTTTCCCATAACCCTTTCTTACTTGATAGTGATTGCTTGTTTGCATCCATTGGTTGCATTTTTTTATCAAGTAATTTAATATCTCCTCTTGCATTTTCTTCAGTAATTGCTTAAAGTTCATTCATTTTGGTAAGAAGAGATTTTTACCCTCCACTGACTTTTATCTATTGCCAGACATCTCAGTCGCATAAGGGGAGGCCACAAACAAATTAACTCCATGTCATTCTGTTATCTGCTATTTGACTGCCCTCTCTCCAACTCACACCTCCCTCCCTTGTATCTCTCCACTCCAGTCTTCCGTCTCTGCCATGGTCTCTCCTCTTCACATCATACACATAACTTCTAGTCATTCTCTCATTCCCCATCCTCTACATGGCCAAACTGTCACAAAATATTTCTCCTAATAGCACCACAGCACTTTTCCACTTCCTCATTTGTATATCTGTCTGTCCATAAAACTCCACACATTCCTCAGGTCATTTCCACTGCTCTCACTCTTGTGCCCTTCCAACAGGATCTAAGCCTTATTTCTCAAGGTCTTATCACAGCTTTCAGTGATCCAGCAACCTTTCTACCCTGCTGTACCCATTCAAGCACATCCTTCCATCCTCACTCATCACTCTAAAGTACTTGGATGCACCTTCATTATCTATTTCCTCACCATACAGTCTCACTCTGTATGCTGTGATTTCCCTGAAGACCATAACTTTACCCATACGTATATTCTCTTTAGGACTCTTTAGGAATCTGTTTCTTACATCCTCAGACTCATGCACCAAGCCTTGCAGTTCACATTCATCACAATACAGTATCATCAGCAAGCAACAGCTCAGGAAGTTTCCACATCTTACCCTCCCTCACTAGATACCAATATATTCACATTCCTTTCTATTACCTCTCGTATAGCTTCATCCATATACAAATTGAAGAGCCACTGAGACATGACATGCAGAAACACGAAACACACAGGCATGACACACAAAAGCATGGCACAAGGTATGACACAAACATGACACAAAGAGACAAGATTTTTGTCGTTATGCAGATTCATTTCCCTCACGTCACTGGCAGAATAAGATAGCACTGTGGCCCAACATCCTTTCCATAGCACTTCTTCGTGACTGGCACCATATTAGTCATGTTTCAACTAGCATTTACAAAGGAATGATGGTAATTTAATACCCAGTTAAACGGAACATAATTAAGTTGTCAAAATACGTGCTTCCCCCGTACCCGCAGACTGAGCCGACAACACCAGATATATGTGGGCAGCCCTGTATTTTGGTTTAGTAAATTGTGGGCTGCTGTTGCTGTGGTCCTGTATTCCTGGCTAAGTAGGACAGTGGCAGGTGTTTGGATATGCCTGTGTAGTAGTGCTGTAAACAAACCACTTCTTTGAACCAACATACCATCAATTTCAGCATTTTTGCCAGTACAGTATTTGCTGCCTAAGTAAAACAGTGTTAGTTGGTTGTAGTTTATCTATGTGTGATGATCATCTACCTTCTTGACTGAGATGTGGCTAAATGAGCTATGAAACTTTGCTATGGATATATGCGTGTTGTTTTCCAGAGTAAACTCCTGAAAGATGCACACACACGTCTGAAGAATATTAGAGGATAATCTTGGTTGTAAGAATTTTGGAGCTCCTATTGCCTCTTTTCTTTGATTAAATTCCAGTATTTAGGTTCTCCAGCATTGACTCTGATTCTTAGTAATTAAAATGAGCCAGGGACCACCACAACAGCAGGTATTATCAGCCCAAAAGATCGTAAATAACTGTGGCAAATAAAAGGACTCTGCAAAAAAGCCATAGTGCTTGTTTACCCAGCAATAAAAATGGGTGTTTTGTGTATATTATCCCTCCTGAACTGTTGATGTTGGCTATTGTATTTGTACGCCAATTGTTATGCCCATTTTCTTGTTATATTTGCATTATTATTATTACCATGTCATTGTGTTGTACTGCACAGTCAGCCACAGGAAAAAATATGCTTAAAAAAATATGTACTCTTGTCCTTCTTTGGTTGATTGTAATTGGCAACAGGTCAACTTGAATTTATTTTTCTCAATCTCTATTTCCCTCTGCCTGTGACCTCCAGTCTTGTAAATGCAATGTGTGCAGGAATTTCAGATGTAAGATATCTTGCATTTGGCTCTCTTTTGTGTATTATTTCTTGCACTCTTCAGTTTCTGCTTCTCTGCATTAAAAAGAAAAATGTATTGTCCTAAATAGCACTGAGATTTTAAAACTAACATGGATCCTTAGTTAACGACCATTTATGTCAAAGGTTGATGAGCAACTTGAGTTGTTTTCCTTCATTTATATCCAAGAATAACAATCATTCTGAGTTTATTCCCCTCATTAAACATAGCAGTTGATTCCCTTCATTTAGGTCAGAGATTAACGAGATTTTTCCCTGCATATATACGAACATTTATCGTTAATACGGTTTATGTTTTTTATATTTTTTTTCCTGTGGCTGACTATGTTTTATATATTGATGTGGGAGTGTTTTTTTTTGGTGTCTTTATTTCTGTTGATTTATTCTATAGTCAGTTTGCTTCACCTGACAGAGATTCATAACCGTTAGCTTTATGGCCAAGTGTAGTCAGAGTGGAGAGTTAATTTGACTAGTAACCAAGGAGACTCATCCGTACCCCATCACTAAGGCATACTGAATTTTATACATAAATGATTTAGTACTGAAGTGATAAAAGTTGCCTTGTTTTGTCAGATGGAAATAAACTGACTATAGTTATATGTTGAATTGGAATATGTTATCCTCTAATCGGTATGTGGGAAAATGTGCCACGTGTTTGAAATTTTATATCTATATGGATTAGGGCGTCAGGCTATAGATAGATTGATAGATAGGTAGGGAGAGATCCTAGGGTGCCCATGGACTAAACTATTTTGATATATCTCTTCCTATCACACAGTCATTTGCCATATTTTCCTAAGCATGAGCAAGAACCAATTTGCCTGTCAGGTCTCTATCGTCTTTCAACCCAGGGCATCTCAGAAATCAGCAGTATTATGTGTTGAGCAGATAATTTTGTGCAGTATGCTTAGCCCTGGCTTCCTACGCTCCTTATGGGGTGACATAGGATTGGATGATGGCAGACGATGTTGTATAAAGTTGCAAGGTCTCCAACATCACAGCCAATGGTTGATACGTTTTTAGAATTACTATCGTTATGCTGATTCTTAGGCTATGCTGTTGATATTTCTCCTTCATTGTTGCGTTTTCTTGGTCTGTGTATCGTTTGGGTGTTTGTGATGGTGTTGATGTCTGTTGGGTTGGGTTGTCGTGGTTTATAATTAGAGAGAGCAAGGATGTGTGATGTCCCCATGGTTTTGTGTGTGTGTGTAAGATACCAGGATTTGAATGGTAAGTGAATGAGTGTATGAGCCATTTCATTGGGCTTGCAGTTAGTTTCACTCTCTCTTGGGTTTCCTCTTTGCTTTATGGGCCCTATGCATTTTATCCATGTGTAAAAAAAATAAATAAACAGGATAGGAGTGACTGCTTGAAAAAGAAAAAAAAAATGGTTACGATGATTGAAAAATAATTGGTTACGAAGATGATGATGATGATTAGTCCACTTCACTAGGTATAGTACTGATAGTTTGCCCCCTTAATGCTTGTTTATTCTTTGTTCTTTGCTCCCACCTCAAATATTTCTGTCATGAGAGATAGAGAGACCCTGTTGTTGTAGTGCTAAAATCATTACATGCCTCTGACCCTCCTATCACCTGTATTGGCCATCATAACCTTCCCTTCCAGCAAATTAATTCTCATGATAAATTGAATTCCTTTGTCAGTGGATGATAAACCTATTATATCCCAATTATGCTGTTTTGAAGAATATTTGCTATGTATTAGTAAATCTTGGCTTGTAATCCCACTTAACTGACTACAGAAACCCTGGCAGCCCCAAAGGTATATGTTGAAGGATTGTCTGTTGTGGTAGTGTGGTGTGGTGTGTGGGAGGAGGCCTACACTGTGGTACATGTGGTGAGTGTTTGTAGTAGTGTGTTTGTGGTGAGGGGGGGAGGCCTTACACTGTGGTAAATGTGAGTGTGGTGTGGTGTGGCAGGAAGCATTACACTGTGGGCATAGTGCATTGTGTGTGAGTTGTGTATTGTGTTGGCATTGAAGTAGAGAAAGATGATGATTGTGTTGAAGTCTGGGTATACTCATTTCACTCTAACTTGGCACAGATTTTCATGTTTTGGTAGTTTTTTTTTTTAACATGTCCCACTGGCAGAAACAAAACATTAGACCTGCATTCACTCCATAGCTTTTCATTGTGACAGGCATCATATTTTAATGCCTGTTTACAGTATTCTTACAACTCAGCATTCATGAGAGAGTATAAGCCATTTTTAGACCAAGTTAGAGTTGTGTTTCTCTGGTTATGGTTGAGTCTGAAGGGTGGGTGTCTGGTGATGGTTTTTGAAGGTTTCTGTTGTATATCTAGGTAGTAGCTATGTACTGTCTGAAATAGTAGAAATAAAGTTTAAAAAGAAAGAAAAAAAAAAGTGGATGACGGCCACAGCCACTTGGCGGTCTGCACTTGGGCTACTGGACTGCACTTAGGCCACCGGTATTGCAGATGGTCGGAGCCAGTGACCTGTACTGTGAAATTCCATATGCTTTTCACAGCACAGTTCCTTTGGAATGGGGGTCGTTTTAAGGGGGTAGGAAGAAATATGTATCCTTCTGAAAAATAGTATTGGGTATAGGATGAGAATAGGTTGTAAGTACTCTTTGTAATGTAAAGTTCTTATTACATGCTTTCCATAGCTGTTCTTCAAAATCAGCATCATATTTTAGTGCTTATGTACTGTAGTCTTACAATACAGCATCCATGAGAGAGAGCACAGGGCATTTTTAGATCAAGTTAGAGTAAAAAGAGAGAGAGAGTATAGGTTGTGTTTTTCTGGATGTGGTGTGTCTGAAGGGTGGGTGTCTCATGATGGTTTTTGAAGGCTTCTGTTTGGCTGTAGTGGCCTTGTATATCTAGGTAGTTGCTATGTACCGTCTGAAGTAGTAGAAATAAAATTAGAAAAGAAAAACAAAAAAGTGGATGACGGCCACAGCCACTGGCGGATCTGCACTACAACTACAGGTATTGCAGGTGGACGGAGCCGGTGACCTGTACTGTGAAATTCCATATGTTTTTCACAGTATGGTTCTGTTGGAATGGGGGCCGTTTTAAGGGGGTAGGAAAGAAAATATGTATCCTTGTGAATTTTAGTGTTGGGTATAGGATGAGAATGTCTATCTATCTGTCTGCCTACTGCCAGCTGCCATAATCCCGCAAGGGGGGGCCATTTGACTTTTATTTATGGGGAGGGGCACTAACCCTTCACCAACCCACTTGTTGACACATAGGGAGCACATATGGTTTGATTATATGGTTACCACCCATCATTGTAAACAGTTTCTTGGCTTAAAGATTTTTTTAAAGTACTTCTTGTAATGCAAGTTTTTATTACATGCCTTCCATAGCTCTTCTTCATAACCAGCATCATATTTTAGTGTTTATATACTATGCTTACAACCCAGCATCCATGAGAGAGGCGATACGTTTGTGGCCATCCCGTACGGGATTAAGGCGTCTGGCAATAGATAGATAGATAGATCCATGAAAGAGAGCACAAGGCATTTTTAGACAAAGTTAGAGTAAAGAGAAGGTGAGAGAGAGTAGGTGTATTCGTGTTTCTCTGGGTAGGGTTGTTTGTGAAGGGTGGGTGTCTGGTGATGGTTTTTGAAGGGTCCTGTTTGGCTGCAGATTTGTGGGTGTCTGTAGTGGCCTTGTGTGTATAGGTAGCTAGGTACAGTGTGAAATAATAAAAATAAAGTACTGTATATATATATATTTATAAAAAAAGCTGTGTACACTCTGAAATAATAAAGCACTGGAATTAAAGAAAAAAAAAAAAAGAGGTTGACGGCCACAGCCATCGGCGGACTGCGACAAGTGCAGGTGGTCGGAGCCGATGACCTGTACTGTGAAATTCCATGTATTTTCACAGCACAGTTCCTTCTGAATGGGGGCCGTTTTAGGGGCGAGGAAAAAAATATTGACTATATCTTGTGAAATTTAGTGCTGGCGTGCAGTGTTATAGGCTTTGAATGGCTGTAGTGGCTAGGTAGGCAGTATGTACAGGATAAATTATTAACAGAAAGAAAAGGAAATACGAAAAAAAAAGGAGGAAAAATAAAAATGGTTGCACATTTTATTTGGATTTAGGTAACTTTCTAATTTGGGGCAGTGGTCAAGTAATAGGTCTAGTACAACTTCCTTGGTGGTTTGAATGGCCGTAATGCTTTTATGTTCCTCTGACAAAGTGGGGCCAGACTGGAGGGTCAGTTGAACTAGTAATCAAGGAGACTCATTCCTGTCTCAATACTAAAAATTTCACTGTTTCATGGGATTAGTTATTATGAAGAGGTACATAGTGAGGTTGGGGGGAGGAGGCAGCCTTATAACTTTGTGTGGAGGTCTTGTTGGGTTGTGGTGGTGGTTTATGTGTTCGTGTTTTTCTGCATTGTGAGTCCCCTTGTTGTCCTGTGTCTGTGTGTTTAGCCACGAGGGATTTTTGGCACTGAGAACACCAGCTGGTATTGTAGTGGTGGTGGTCTGGAATAGGAAAGTCCTGGAGTTGATCATTTTGAAGCACTTATGTAGGGAGAAATATGTGAGGTAGTCAGGATTCCAGGGGCTTAAATGGTCAGTGAGTGAGCATCTGGCCCTTTTCACTGGACATGGCCTGGTTATATCAGTGCCACCACCTGAAGGTGTCTGCCCTACACCACAATTTTATAACAACTGGGTGCGTAAGGTGAGAAGTGTGAATTTCAGGGGTAGGGTTGTGAGGCAGACTGGAAAAAAAATACGAGACAAGGTCATAGGGTAGCAGCCAGAGATTGAGCAGCATAGACAGCCACCATTAGGTGACTATGGCCAATGAATGCATGTTGGAGCCTTCATGAATGGTACGATACAAATGATATAAAAATACTGAACTGTTTCTACAGGCCCATCATGTACACCTCAGTATATATATGCATAGCTTTGAAATACTGTATATATAAACACATCATCTGAGATCTAGTGGCACATTTTCCACAAAGTTAAAAACAGAATATGTGTAAATTGTGAGTTTTGTTTGTGTATAATGCCAGCAGTAAGTAATTCCTCATTTAATAGTTGATATATATTCCCGTAAATTGCTGATTGCGTGAAGTTAGGGTCGGGTCCCAGCAAGAGGGACTTTTTCTCCAGCATTTAAGGATCATATGCAAGACAGAACTAACTAGCAAGATTTATTTGTGTTAAATATAAAAAAGTTATATTTTTAGATGAATTAACATTGATCTTTCACAGCACACCTTTGAGATTAATTAAGAAGTTTGTGAAAAGTGTATTTTTGAGTGACATTAAGAGAGACTGTGCTTAGTGAAAGTATCTTAAATGAGGGATTACTGATAGGGGTTTGCCAGTAAATTATTATTATTATTATTATTTGACCCACAAGCAGTTTTTGAAGCATAAACTAATGATACCCCTTGCTGGCATTAATATTACAAAGGAAAACAAAGTTGAGTGTTTATTCTCTGTGTGTTTTAGTACTTCATATAGTTAAGTATTGTATTAGGCTTCCTCTTCTCCTCCTCGTTGTTCTTCTCTTCCTTCCTCTTCCTCCCTGTATTGTATTAGGCTTCCTCTTCTCCTCCTTGTTGTTCTTTTCCTCTTCTTCCCCTTCTCCTCCTTGTTGTTCTTTTCCTCTTCTTCCTCCCCCCCTCCTCATTCTTCTCCTTCCTCCTCCTCCTCCTCATTCTTTTCTTCCTTCCTCCTCATTCTTTTCTTCCTTCCTCCTCCTCCTCCTCCTCATTCTTTTCTTCCTCCTCCTCCTCCTCATTCTTTTCTTCCTTCCTCCTCCTCCTCATTCTTTTCTTCCTTCCTCCTCCTCCTCCTCATTCTTTTCTTCCTTCCTCCTCCTCCTCCTCATTCTTTTCTTCCTTCCTCCTCCTCCTCATTCTTTTCTTCCTTCCTCCTCCTCCTCATTCTTTTCTTCCTTCCTCCTCCTCCTCATTCTTTTCTTCCTTCCTCCTCCTCATTCTTTTCTTCCTTCCTCCTCCTCCTCATTCTTTTCTTCCTCCTCCTCATTCTTTTCTTCCTCCTCCTCATTCTTTTCTTCCTCCACCTCCTCATTCTTTTCTTCCTCCACCTCCTCATTCTTTTCTTCTCCTCCTCCTCCTCATTCTTTTCTTCCTTCCTCCTCCTCCTCCTCATTCTTTTCTTCCTTCCTCCTCCTCCTCATTCTTTTCTTCCTTCCTCCTCCTCCTCCTCATTCTTTTCTTCCTTCCTCCTCCTCATTCTTTTCTTCCTCCTCCTCCTCATTCTTTTCTTCCTTCCTCCTCCTCCTCCTCATTCTTTTCTTCCTTCCTCCTCCTCCTCCTCCTCATTCTTTTCTTCCTTCCTCCTCCTCCTCCTCATTCTTTTCTTCCTTCCTCCTCCTCATTCTTTTCTTCCTTCCTCCTCCTCCTCATTCTTTTCTTCCTTCTCCTCATTCTTTTTTTCCTTCCACCTCCTCCTCCTCATTCTTTTCTTCCTTCCTCCTCCTCCTCCTCATTCTTTTCTTCCTTCCTCCTCCTCCTCATTCTTTTCTTCCTTCCTCCTCCTCATTCTTTTCTTCCTTCCTCCTCCTCCTCCTCATTCTTTTCTTCCTTCCTCCTCCTCCTCATTCTTTTCTTCCTCCTCCTCCTCCTCCTCATTCTATTCTTCCTTCCTCCTCCTCCTCCTCATTCTATTCTTCCTCCTCCTCCTCATTCTATTCTTCCTTCCTCCTCCTCCTCATTCTATTCTTCCTTCCTCCTCCTCCTCATTCTATTCTTCCTTCCTCCTCCTCCTCATTCTATTCTTCCTTCCTCCTCCTCCTCATTCTTTTCTTCCTTCCTCCTCCTCCTCATTCTTTTCTTCCTTCCTCCTCCTCCTCATTCTTTTCTTCCTTCCTCCTCCTCATTCTTTTCTTCCTTCCTCCTCCTCCTCATTCTTTTCTTCCTTCCTCCTCCTCCTCATTCTTTTCTTTCTTCCTCCTCCTTCTCATTCTTTTCTTCCTCCTCCTCATTCTTTTCTTCCTCCTCCTCATTCTTTTCTTCCTTCCTCCTCCTCATTCTTTTCTTCCTTCCTCCTCCTCATTCTTTTCTTCCTTCCTCCTCCTCATTCTTTTCTTCCTTCCTCCTCATTCTTTTCTTCCTTCCTCCTCATTCTTTTCCTTCCTCCTCCTCCTCATTCTTTTCTTCCTTCTTCTCCATTCTTTTTTTCCTTCCTCCTCCTCCTCCTCATTCTTTTCTTCCTTCCTCCTCATTCTTTTCTTCCTTCCTCCTCATTCTTTTCTTCCTTCCTCCTCATTCTTTTCTTCCTTCCTCCTCCTCCTCATTCTTTTCTTCCTTCCTCCTCCTCCTCATTCTTTTCTTCCTTCCTCCTCCTCCTCATTCTTTTCTTCCTTCCTCCTCCTCCTCATTCTTTTCTTCCTTCCTCCTCCTCCTCATTCTTTTCTTCCTTCCTCCTCCTCCTCATTCTTTTCTTCCTTCCTCCTCCTCCTCATTCTTTTCTTCCTTCCTCCTCCTCCTCATTCTTTTCTTCCTTCCTCCTCCTCCTCATTCTTTTCTTCCTTCCTCCTCCTCCTCATTCTTTTCTTCCTTCCTCCTCCTCCTCATTCTTTTCTTCCTTCCTCCTCCTCCTCATTCTTTTCTTCCTTCCTCCTCCTCCTCATTCTTTTCTTCCTTCCTCCTCCTCCTCATTCTTTTCTTCCTTCCTCCTCCTCCTCATTCTTTTCTTCCTTCCTCCTCCTCCTCATTCATTTCTTCCTCCTCCTCCTCCTCATTCTTTTCTTCCTTCCTCCTCCTCCTCTTTTTGTATTAGGCTTCCTCTCCTCCTGTTATTGTATTAGGCCTCCTCTTCTCCTCGTTCTTCTCTCCCTTTTCTTCTTTCCTCTTCCTAACCTTACCACCCTGCAACCCACCCTACCACCCCCACCCTTGCTATGCCCTACCAGGTGTCCCTTGCTGTTCCTGTCATCCTTGTCCTGTCCTTCCATCCCTGTCCTGCCATCACTTACCTGCCCTGCACCCTTGCACTTTCCTTCCCTCCCCTACACCCATGCAATGCACTGTACAGCGATGCCCTCCCCTACACCCATGCAATGCACTGTACAGCGATGCCCTCCCCTACACCCTTGCAATATACAGCCATGCCCTCCTGTACACCCTTGCTATTCCCTCCCCTGCCCTGCCCTCCTGTACACCCTTGCTATTCCCTCCCCTGCCCTGCCCTCCTGTACACCCTTGCTATTCCCTCCCCTGCCCTGCCCTCCTGTACACCCTTGCTATTCCCTCCCCTGCCCTGCCCTCCTGTACACCCTTGCTATTCCCTCCCCTGCCCTGCCTTGCCTTGCCACCCCTGTCCTGCCCTACACCCATGCACTGTCATCTGCACTCTTGCCTTGCCGTGCCCTGCCATCCTTGGCCTGTCCTCCCCTCCTTGCTATTCTTACCCTGTGTCCTGCTGTTCTTGCCTAGGGTGTCCTGCCCTTCCATATCTGCTATTTTTTCCTTTGTGTGTCCTGCCCTTCCATCTCTTGCTGTATCCTGCTTGTCTTGCCTTGCTATGACCTGCCTTGTTGTGCCCTTCCATCATCTGTGCTATGTTGTGCTTTGTGCCCTGCCACCCCTGTCCTGCCCTACACCCATGCACTGTCATCTGCACTCTTGCTGTGCCCTGCCATCCTTGGCCTGTCCGCCCCTCCTTGCTATTCTTACCCTGTGTCCTGCCCTTCCATCTCTTGCTGTATCCTGCCTTGTCATTTGTGCTATGTCCTGCTGTTCTTGCCCTGTCATCTGTGCTGTGTCCTTCCCTGTCTTCTCTGCTATGTCCTGCTGTTCTTGCCCTGTCTTCTGTGCTATGTCCTGCTGTCCTTCCTCTGTCCTGCTGTCCTTCCTCTGTCCTGCTCCATGTGTCTTGTTTTGTTTGTTTTTAATATATGTTTCTTTTATTCTTAATGTCTCTTTATATTGTCCTTTTAAGTTCATAATTTTTTCTAAGTGCTAAATTTTGAATATAAGTGACATATATGTATAATACTTTGAAAAATATCAGAAAAAGAATACCAATAGACATGAATAGTATGAAGTGATGTCACCTTCATACTATTCATGTCTATTGGTATTCTCTTTCTGATATTTTTCAAAGTACTATACATATCTAAGTACTATACATATGTAAGTAATATACAAAAAAGGTATATGTATATAAGAAAGACATTGTAATAATACATTGGTTTTATTTCCACTAAGAAACTTTTAAGTGAAGAAGGTGAAAAAAAAAAAAAAACTCGATAAATCGGCCAGAGAAATAAGGACTGGCAACCCCAAGGGAGGGTTGCCAGTCCGTATTTTCGTGGCCGATTTATCGAGATAGGTTCTGCGCCCTACCCCAAGATGCTTCCAAGACCGTGCCCTTCAAATCACTGTGTAGATGCCATGTCTTGTATTGCTCTGCCCAGCTAATGCCAGGCAGAGCTATACAAGAACACATGGCATACAACAGAGTGATCAAAAGGGCTACTTAACATGCATTGCTAAACACGGTGTGCACCATGCAACGTGTGTTTGCTAAGGCATGTTAAACCGGAAGCAATGCACCATTAGTCAACATGGCATACAGTATACCAAAGACATGAGCCAATTAACCTCTTCAGTATGAGGACATTTTAGTCCTGCTGATGCCACACGATTTTAGTCAGCTTGGAGTGCGATCTCATACTGGAGGGAACATTGCCTCCCTTCAGTATTAGTCCCCCTTCCTAAGCTGAGTAAAATCGTCTGGCAGCAGCAAGAATACAATCATCTGGGACACAGCAACAATACACTGAGAAAAGATATAACAGTACTGAAGAGGTTCAAACATACCAACATGGACTGGTTGTGATGCAGGTTAAATATCAACAAAATCACATTCCACTGAACAATATTTACTCTTCACTAACTTGGCCCAATTTTTCATTCTTTTCCAGCTGTGTCACATAAGAGTAACTCGAGGCACAGAAAGGCAATGCTATTACTCATAATCCTTTTCACACTGTGCCTACTATCTTGTTTTCAGAAAGTTAACTCATAATTCAGGCTGGAAAGATTTAAAATTTTAGGCCAAGCTAAAGTTCAGAGTATAATCTCAAGCAAACAAATAACACTGTAAAAATATATAATGGCCATATTACTATAACAATGTGAAAGTGTGGACATGCTATATCTACCTATAGCCAGACACCTTGATCCTGTGAGGGTACATATCTCCTCCCTGTCCACTGCCATCTACCTGCCCTCACCCCAGATTACACCCCACCCCCCCTTATCATATACCTCTCCATATCTATCTCATCCTCAGACCACCCAACCCCCCTGCCTCTCCCCCCACCTCACTCACATACACCCTCCTGATTATGTTTCCTACTCTCCATTCCCCCAACTTACACCCCCCTCTCATATATCTCCACTCCATCTCATCCTCAGTCTCCACCTCACTCACATACACTCTCAGAATTAATCTTCCTACACCCCCACACTTACACCCTCCTCTCTCATGCACCTCTCCACTCCATCCTTCCACCTCACTCACATACACTCTAGTCTCCTACTCCACTCCTCCCCCTCCAACTTACACCCCCTCTCTCATATACTGTACCTCTCCACTTCATCCCTCCATCTCATCCTCAGTCTCCCCCTGCCACTTTCCCCACCTCCACCTCACTCACACAAACCCCTACTTAAGTCCCGTCCAGACGATCGAGCAATGCCCGCGGGCACAAGCGAGCAGTTTGCCTGTTGACGGGCTCACCGCTTGTGCCCGCGGGCAAATGCGTAAATTGCCCGTGGCAATTTACACATTTGCCCGCGGGCACAAGCGGTGAGCCCGTCAACAGGCAAACTGCTCGCTTGTGCCCGCGGGCATTGCTCGATCGTCTGGACGGGCCTTAAGTCTCACTTTCCATCCCTCCACCTCACTCTCATACTCCACCCCCAACTTACACCCTCCTCTCCTATATACCTCCACTCATCCCTCCATCTCATCCTCAGTCTCCCCCTCCCTCTTACCCCACATCCACCTTACTCACATACACTCCTAGTTAGTTTCTCTCTCCATCCCATTTCAATTTACAACATCCTCTACTCAATCCCTCAGTTTCCCTCTCCCCCCCCTCCACCTCACACACATTAGGGCCGATTCACACTACACGGTTCGTCTCCGTACAGCTTTCATACGTTAATTTTTTAAAAATCAATGGGGCTGTTCACACTATATTTTCCGTTTATTGTTCATCTTTCGTGCGCCTTTCACTCATACGGATCGGCTACGTTTGGAAGAAATCTCTAACGAACGAAACGTATACGTATGGAAACGCTCCGTACCTCCACCGATCAGTGTGATCGATACGTACCGGTATCAGTCACGGTGTGTTTACAGACGACATAAGACAACTTCAGCCTGTCACTGCTTTTGGCCGTGAACAGTACTATAAGCAGTCATGAGTGATGAGAAGTTATTAGAACTGGTCAGAGGCTACGAGGAACTATATGACATGGGCAACAGAAAATACAACGATAACCATGTGAAAGAAAAAATATGGAAATTAATAGGAGGGGGATTGGAAAAATTGGGTAAGATATTTAAATATTTCACTATTTTATTATAACTGTGACAAATAGCATTTTATCCTTCATCCTATTCATTACCATTCATAGGTTATCTCAACACCCTATCCATTACCATTCACTGGCTCTCTCTCAAGTAGCCTATTAATTTCCATTCACAGGTTCTCCCAACATCCTGTTCATAACCATTGGTAGGTTCTCTCTCAACCCTCTTTATGCCCATGGAAGAGAACCAGTGGGACTTCAAGAATCTTTTAAATTTCTTTTACAACGAATACACCTTGTGGAGCATTTCCTCCCTGTCTAGTTATGTCTACTAAAGAGCTTGCATTGTTCGTGACATTCATGGTTGTAACATCAGTGTCATTGTCACCTAAGTAGTTGTGCAAAAATGAAAGTTGCAGCAAGCTGCTTTACACTAATTTCTGAGGCTTCTGGTCGGAGCCACAGCTGCACGCAGACTGACGAGATCATGGACGTATAGTGTGAACAGTGACATAACAAATAAACCGTAACCCTACGAAGACGAACCGTATAGTGTGAATTGGCCCTTAGTCTCTCACTCCAGCCCTCCATCTCATCCTTGGTCTCCCCTCCTACCTCACTCACATACACTCCTAGTTAATTCTCTCCCTCTCCAATCCATCCCTCAGTCTCCCAATTCTAATTTATGGAGCATAGACAACCAAATGACATATGATTTCTTACTAAACTCGTGGAATGTTCCCATAACCTACCTACCAATAACAGATCTTTGTATTAAAAAAAAAAAAAAAAAAAAATGGCCAAGTTATATTTTTGCAATTAATGAAGTAACATTTCTCGCCTTTTAAGACTTCGTTCCCTTAAAAAACCTTGGAATAGCACTTCTAAAAAATTACAAGGTTACTTATGAACTGGCTGCTACAGTTTATATAACCCTTGTTAATTTCTTCGTCCTAAACACACACACATCTTAACCAAAACTGGCTGAAGGTTAAATCTATTGCTCATGATCTGGTGCAAGTAGGCAACTAATAAAGTACTGTATGTATAAAATCAGTAATGCTGTTCCTGGCCTACCAAGCCATTCATACCCAGACAACAGGTCTTTTAGTCCAACATGACAGATGAACACTACAGTAGGTAATTTTTAGGCAATGTTGTTCCCACAACAATTTAAATCAATATTTTATGCAAGGAAGAAGGAACCAAATGCTAGAAAACCTGAACGACTGCTCCCTCCAACAAAAAACTAAGTTAAGTGCCAAATTCAAGATCGTTCATCTTGAGATGCCTAGACACAGCATTAAAAAGACTGGAGGATCATAGGCAGTAGGAAGAGTGAAAAGCAGTTCCAGAGTTGACCTACTGCGTA
Source organism: Coenobita brevimanus (assembly GCF_032717465.1). Classification (NCBI taxonomy): domain Eukaryota; kingdom Metazoa; phylum Arthropoda; class Malacostraca; order Decapoda; family Coenobitidae; genus Coenobita; species Coenobita brevimanus. The sequence continues at coordinate 3,247,927 of NC_136995.1, forward strand.
CATGAAGGTTAACTCCTGCATTTGAGAGCTGGACAGAAAACGGATGAGAGTTTGCTGCTAGACAGGTGCTATGCACCCGCTAGGGTGGTGGAGGGATGCAAGCAGATGTTTCGGAGGGGCAGTGACCATTGACACAGCAGTACAAATGACACAAACATGCAACAGTTGTAGTCAGATGGAATAAAAATTGGCACGCTGCATCACTATGTGCCACTGATGCAATATGTCCAGATGTTTCAAATAATTTTTGGTCTGCACCAGGAGCATGCATTTATTTATTTTTTTTGCTGCAGTTCTTTGGTTGTGCGTTTAGTATTTTTATTAAAAGTTGCAGCAATACTTCACTCATTGGCAAAGCAACTGACGTTAGATTTAAACAGCAATTAATTTTACTACCTCTCAAATATCGGGAATTATAAGACTGCCTTGTCAAAATCAAGCTGTTTTTCATTAGTCTTAAAAGGCGATAAACTCTACTCCACTAGACAAAATATTGAAACATTTATATTAATTAAGCATTTACATTAAAGATACATTTATTGGAATAAAGAAAATAGGGTCTGAACATATAAACATATAAGTAATGGATATGGGATCATGAGGGCCGCAATATATTAAAATCTACACAAGTGAAGTTCTGCTGAAAAATCCTATGGTCTAACTGACTGGCCAAGAGATGCTCCCACATCCACAAATACTGTACAGTGCATATACAGATGTCCTCGTTTAGCCACAGGTATGGCCTAAACTAAGAGTATTCCCACCATACAACTGGTAATGGAAAATTCTGCACCCTGACTAAACTTTACAGAAACACTTATCAACTGGCAGAATTGGGGGGGGGGGGGAATGAAGACACTGGAGAATGAGAGGGGTTGCATTGGTGTTAGAAAAAAAAAGAGGAGGAGAGGTTACGCTGTTTAAAAAAAAAAAAAAAAAAAAAAAAAAAAAAAAAAAGAAGAAGAAGAAGAAGAAGAAGAAGAAGAAGAAGAAGAAGAAGAAGAAGAAGAAGAAGAAGAAGAAGAAGAAGATAGGGCGGATAGGGGTTGCAAAGTTTGAAAAAATTTATAAATAGAGGGGTTGCACCAATTAAAAAAATAAAAATATATAAAATGGAGTGGGGCAGGAGAGGGGTGGCATTGTTTGACGGTCCTTAATTATGAGGTATGACAGTCTCCTTGGTTACTTCATTTATTTTCCTATCGCTTACAAAGGCTTCAACATGCCTGCATAGCCTTGGTCACCTAATGGCAACTCTCCATACTACTTGATCTCTGGCAGTCTCCCTGTCCAGTCCCTTATCCCTGAGGTCTCACTCTGACTTCATCCCAGGTCTTTTTTTTAGTCTGCCTCTCACAACTCGACCCTAAACAATCACAGGTCTCACCCTCCATCCTCTCCACAAGTCCAAACCATCTCAACCTACCCCTCCTCATCACTACATCAATACATTCAAGTCCTATTCTTCTTCTCAACTCTTCAACTGCAGTACTAACACCCCTCCCAAGGCCTGTCATTCAAGGATGCACTAAAAACAAATCTAATTGTTGTCATTACTGTATGTTTAAGCCTATGAACATCCTCATCCTTCACTGCCCAGGTCTCACCACCATACAGCATTACACTCTTAACACGTGCCACATACAAAGATCCCTTAGCACTGAGGGAGAGCCCCCTCAATGTCAGGAGGCAACAGCTCTCTGAACTTCCTCCAGCCACTCCTTACCCTAGCCACACAGCTAACACCAACTCCACCTCCAGCACATAGCATGTCCTCAAAATAAAAACTAAAAAAATCCGCCACACACTCAACAGCAAGACTAATCCTTTCATTCCTGAAATCTCCATATGCTCCCCCCCCCCCCCACACACACACTGCACACACCATGTCAGCATTTTTCACAGTCTACCTCTTAACACCAAATACACAGCCTCTCACCAAACAGTGAACAAGTTGCAATTCCTTCCCACACCCTAGTGGTAATCCACACATGGCCACACTCCCTCAGCTTTGACAGTACCACCACCAGCCCTAGATACCATCACCCTTGGTAACTAGTCGTATCAACCCTCCAATCACACTACACACTGCCATCAACTGAGACAAAAGGGAACAGGGATCTGTCTGGTTTGATAACATGCTATAACAAATTTAACAGACAATGGAGAAAGTTGCCTTCATGAGGTGGCAGTCTCCTTGGTTATGGCTACTAGTCATATCAAAGTGCTATAGCAAAACACTTTACAGGTACAGGAGGCTTGCTTTCATGTGTCTCCTTGATTACTAGTCCTGCAGGCGGTAGGTGACTGTGATCATCCACTCACTTGATATACAGTGCAACCTCTTAAATTCGAAGTTCTTGTGTCCTTTTGATACTTTTAAAAATTTGAACTTTTAATAAAGCATTTCTGTGGCTGTCTTAATTCTCATGGTTTAGACATGCTTTTGACACAAGCTTTGTTGTCTGGGCTAACTAGCTGGCTTCAGGCATCCTATTTTCCATTGTTAACACTACCATTTATTTCATCTCTTAACTCTAGGATCAGTACAATAATAGCTACAAACCATGAAGTGTTTCACATTTCCTTTCCTCATCTTGTGTATGTCCCCTTGTTCTAAAACACTGCAGCTTTATTCATATTTAACATCAATCAGTAAGTTGTAAGGGACAGTAATTATGCATTCATTTATTTACGTAAAAACTACAGTACTGAACATGAATATTTACATCTTTCAGCAACCACCATCTACTCCTTGATGTAGCACTGCCCACTATCTCCATTATTTTTGTTTCTGGCCTCCTCTCTACCTATTTCTCACATCTTTCCTGTCAATTTTTATTACTCCTTCCTTTTCAGGTGGCTTTACATTGAGTAACATGCCTAATGGCTTTCTGTAAGAAAACCATTTACAATGCTGGGTGGTAACCATATAACCAACCCATACGTGATGCTACACTTCACATATTGTGCACTGATTACACAGTTTATTTTATGACATTTTATGATACGTACAATTACTGCCAGTCTGCATTACTATAATCTTGCAGAAATACTGCAATCTCAATGATGAAATACATAAGTACATTGTGTGTGTGTGTGTGTGAAAAAAAATGGAAGATGGTGGTGGTTTATATCTACTCAAAAATATATTGCACAGTGGTTTAACAGTGATGCAAATGATCTATTAGAATTACACTAAGACTGCTGCCTACTAACAGTCATGCTTCAGTCAAAAGTGAATAAAATCAGTCGATGTCTGACAAGTGGTGTTGCATGGTGTTGCGTGATAAAGGAATATTTACCATAATTCCACTCAAAAACTTCAAAACCTTATCACACTGCTTTGTAATGTCATACACTGTCAGGTTTACCACCACCGCTATCTTTGACAACACCTGCAATGAGTTACTTACTCTAGTTTCAGTTGGTACAGCACCGAGAACTGTCAAATTTGTCATACATGGTAGTTTCCATCACCAATCATTTCACAACACACACTAAGTACTTGTGGCTGCATTCTTATACTGCATCATTTTTGTTCCCAGCACTGCACTAATTGGTAAAGCCAGGACATCTGTTTGAAGCCACAATTATGGTCAAATCTGGATACGATAAAACTGACTCAAATAATAAAGAGCTTACCCAAGAGGAGGAAAGGAAATTATTATTATAGATGACCACACGCTTTATGGTGAGGTCATCAGTACCAGATGAGTAGCTGGGTATTTTTTTTTTTTTTACTAGTCTCTGGTTATTTCTGAGCTAGTTTTGGTAAATAAAAATGACATTTTTCATAGATTAAGGCAATTGAACTTTAGAGGTTTGCAAACTTTTGAGGTTGCACTGTAGTACTACCTATTCTTCCTTCAACTTTATCATTCTGTTTGTCCTCACTCCCTACTTCTCCCTTTCCTTCCTGTCACTTTTTCTCTTCTTTCCACTTCATGTGGTTTTACACCAGGTGACAGGCCTAATGGTTTCCTGCAACCCAGGAAACCATTTACAATGTTGGGTGGTAACCATATCACCAAATAATGGGGTGATGTGGGGCCTGCTATGGTGCCCATGTTAACTGGATTATGCAAATGCAGCATCCATCCAGGAACCGAACCTCCACACTATTCAACGCACCTTGCCGTTGCAGGGCACTGTCAGCCACAAGGGAACACTGGTTCATTAAATGAGGTGGCAAGGGTATTGCTTGCCTGTGGTTGATAGGTCTGCTTGGCCAGGCAGACTGGGGTTGATCAACAACGTACTTCAATTCACAATGCAATCAAACAAAACATGCCCAAATTCCCTCCCTTATCCTCCAAGGATGGAGGAGTACACGAGTCTCCTTGGTTACTAGTCTAATACCTCCCTATCATCCCATAAAGGAATGTGGTGGACTACAGGATAAGGGCCAATTCAGCCAGCAGACCAACATGTTCCTGTTCTCCTGGCCACAAAATACATCACTTCAGCACTACCATATAAACCAGCCAGGGAACACACTGACAATTACTTTGATTTAAAGTACATGAAAACAGCACTTCTTCGTGACTAGCATAAACGAGGACTTTCTGTACACACAACTACAGGTCTTTCACTTAAACTTGGCCAAGACATATCCTTTGACAGCTGACTTCACTTAGTTCACTGGCTCTACAACCTTTCCACTGCACTGCATGACTAACATCACTAATTTTGATCTAATACAGTATAGCTAAACACGATTCAAAGATGGTAATTTTAGGTCGTTGAAACCTTTCCACAGCACTTCTTCGTGACTAGCAAGGTATTTTTAGGCCAAGTTAAAGCAAAATGATTGAGATGCAGTTTTAACACATTACCAATCTTCTTCAAACATACAGCATATTCCTCTACTCAGCTGGCTTCATCTTGCCATCTTGATATCTTCTTCATAGATCTTGTCAGACACCATCTGTTTCCTGCAAATACAACAACACATTAGCTGTGTTTCTATCTACACCCACACCCACTGACCTACTCTACATCTACACCCACTGACCTAATGTACACCCAGACCCACCGACCTAATCTACAACACCCACCGACCTAATCTACAACACCCACTGACCTACTCTACACCTACACCCACTGACCTAATCTCACACACACACACACACACCTAACCTTCAAACACCAGCCAACTGGATTACCTAAACACAAGATCACAAGTTTAAATTCTGTACCTAAACAGCAAGAGCCTATCTGCACAGACTGCAGTCAATATTTAAGTTTCTTTCAAACTCAGAATGTGAAACTTGTATTAAAATGCCTCCTTATGGCCAAAACTGACAACTGTTTAATAATCAGCTGATGCAACAGCTGACTTATCAAATCAACTCAAAATTTCAAGCTGAGCAACTTTGTATTTCATAAGCCACTACAATGCTTCCTTAAAGTCAAACTGAAATGCACCCAACACTCAGCTTAGGCAATGGCTGACATGATAAATCAACAAAAGTTCAGGCTGAGCAGCTTTGTATTTCATAAAATCACTCAAAGCTCTCCAAGAGCAGATATTTACACTTTCCTTGGAGAGAAAAAAAAAGTAACACTTGTAGACCTGTTAGCTTTGCCACAGGTGAACAGACCTATTAATATTCCACAGCACATCTGGCTGGACCACCTTAACCCACTACATCACCAGGCATCTACAGTAAACACAGCAGCACAACCACCTGACACATTCAAAGCCTCAGACACCACCACCTTAACCCACTACACCACCAGGCACCTACAGTAAACACAGCAGCACAACCACCTGACACATTCAAAGCATCAGACACCACCACCTTAATTCACTGAATGACTTTGACGATGGCCAGATTTAGAAAGACGGCAGAAACTATAACCACTGCCAACACACCTAAAGATAATTCACCATACTCCCTGAGTGCTTTATCCATCTATATCTATTTATCTATATCTACTGAAGTAATTCTGGAGACTATTTCAAAGTCTGCATTACATGAGGAAGCTACTACAGTTAAAAAAAATCTTCCCAAACAAGAACAAAGTCAAGAACCATCCAGTGCAAGATGCCTGGCCACTGCATTTAAGAGTGTCACAGTAGGAAGCACCAATGAACCTGCACCAGGGAACCAGCACCAACGAACCTGCACCAAGTCACACTGGCTACATGGCACCAACACTGGCATGGGAGCAGCTTTGGCCATGAAGATGCTTGGTGATGAAACAGTTTGGTGTTAATGCACAAGGAGGAAGCCAGGATAGGGAGGATGAGAAGGAAAGAAGGATGGGGCAGTGTTAATGGCAGGGCCTTAAACTATCCATGGCATAATACCAAATGTCTAGCCTGAGAGTAGGGGGGAAATGTAGGGCCAACAGAATTATGGAACTATCAAGAAAAGGTGGAACAGCAGAGAGAGGACACGAAGGGAAGAGAAAGGAGATACAGTCACTGGTAAAAGGAAAAGAAGTCACAGGCAGAAGGAGAAAGTCACAGGCAGGAGGAGAAAGACACAGGCAGGAGGAGAAAGACGCAGGCAGGAGGAGAAAGACGCAGGCAGGAGGAGAAAGACGCAGGCAGGAGGAGAAAGACGCAGGCAGAAGGAGAAAGACGCAGGCAGAAGGAGAAAGACGCAGGCATTTTGTATTTAAAAAAAAAAAAAGAAAAGAAAAAAAAAGTCAGATTAATTCAAACTTACACAGTACTTCCAATTCCCTGACTCCCCCAACATCTCTTCCTTAGTGATATATTTTTGGTTTTATTCTTGCTACTACAGTACTTGGCAATTTTTACAACTCTGGGGCTGGTACTCTTGAAGCACCTCCCCTAACACCTCTTCCTTTTTGATTTATTGTTTTATTCTTGCCACCACCAGGCATTTTAAAACTCAGGGAGGACTTACAGCTCTGATGGGGTTAATAAGGCTACATCTTCAGTTCAAAAAATACAGGATTAATAGACTCTGGAAATATTGCTATCGTATCGTTTATATAGACTCTGGAAATATTGCTATCGTATCGTTTATACAGACTCTGGAAATACAGCTATCGTATCGTTTATATAGATTCTGGAAATATTGCTATTGTATCGTTTATATTGACTCTGGAAATACAGCTATCATATCGTTTATATAGACTCTGGAAATACAGGTATCGTATCGTTTATATACACTCTGGAAATATAGCTATCGTATCGTTTATATAGACTCTGGAATTACAGGTATCGTATCGTTTATATAGACTCTGGAAATACAGGTATCGTATCATTTATATAGACTCTGGAAATATTGCTATTGTATCATTTATACAGACTCTGGAAATACTGCTATCATATCATTTATAATACAGACTCTGAAAATATTGCTATCGTATTATTTATATAGACTTAAATATTGTTATCGTGTTGTTTATATACAGCAGACTCTGGAAATATTGCTATCGTATCGTTTATATTCACTCTAGAAATATTGTTCTCGTATCATTTATATAGACTGGAAATACAGCTATCATATCGTTTATATAGATTTTGGAAATATTGCTATCGTATAGTTTATAGAGACTCTGGAAATACAGCTATCGTATCGTTTATATAAACTGGAAATACAGCTATCGTATCATTTATATAGACTGGAAATACAGCTATCGTATCATTTATATAGACTGGAAATACAGCTATCGTATCATTTATATAGACTGGAAATACAGCTATCGTATAATTTATATCAACTCTGGAAATACAGTTATCGTATCGTTTATATAGACTCTGGAAATATTGCTCTCGTATCATTTATATAGACTGGAAATATTGCTCTCGTATCGTTTATATAGACTCTGGAAATATTGCTCTCGTATCATTTATATAGACTGGAAATATTGCTCTCGTATCGTTTATATAGACTGGAAATATTGCTCTCGTATCGTTTATACAGACTCTGGAAATACTGCTATCATTTCGTTTATAAAGGCTCCAACATGCTTGAATGAGTTGGTTTTCATAACTTAATAGCAGCTCTCCACACTGCTCAATCTCTGGCAGCCTCCCTATTCAGTTCTAGCCCTGAGGTCACACCCTATGGCCTCTTCCCAGGTCTTTTTCAGTCTGCCTCTCACCCCTACCCTCAACCTTGCCACTTATCACCTTCCACACCCAACTGTTACTCTCCATTAAAAATAAAATCAAGCCATTTGAGAGAACAACAAGTACCAATTGAACTTAGAAATCTGCATATAATACATGGCTTTACTATCACACCACTGATTTCCCTAGATAAATAGCTAAGGAAGAGTGTTGCCAGGTGCTGGCCCTAAAATATCTGTAGAATCATCCATAAAATTTCTTGAGATTTGAAAAAAATTCTGTAGATCACAATTTCACGCATATATTGACAAAAGGTATGCAAATATAAGTCTTAGAAGTTATATGTGCCTTTATTTAAAAGAAAAAAAAAAAAAGATTAATTCCATATGAATAATCTAAAATTAATAGTTTTATTAAATTAAGAATATGGTATGAATTTTCATTTCAAATTCACAAAATGCGGGTTAACACACAGTTACTATGGGTCAAGTTGGACACGAACCTAACTGAAAACTTCATACTGAAAACAAGGGCTAAAATGGCGAGCCCCTTTTTCACTTTTCGTTTTGCTCATAACTTTCTAGGCCAAATAACTATAACCTTATTATATTAGATAACCGTAGCAACAGTCGCTAACACCACTAATATATTCCAAATATGTCCAAACTTCCGAAACTAACTCCGACATACCAGCTTCCGACTCCCTCACAATGTAATAAAAAATGGCAGTACACCGGCGCATTCGATAGTAGAAAAATGTATATATTTAATACTGAAATTTTCGTATTAGTTCACAGATTAAGCAGTTTATAAGTATATTAATTGTTATACTGCAAGTACTAGTCTAATATAGCTTAAGCGACATAATTTGAAATTAAAGAAAATACATTTCATAGAAAACTTTGTTTCAAGGGTTAACTACTGTATACAATACGCTTTCTTTCAGGACTGTCCTCTTGCCCACTGCTAAATTTCTCTATGGTATTTGTAAACTGAATTCCTTTCCATATTGCTTGTAAAATTTCTTGAGAATTTCTGTAATATATCAAAATATCTGTAGATTAAGCACAAAATTCTGTATTTCTGTAGATCCTTCCAAAAATCTGTAGAAATACAGAAATTTCTGTAGACCTGGCAACCCTGAAATAGGAAGCCCCCTAACACCTCTAATTTAGAGGTGTTAGGGAGCTTCCTTTTGAAAGAAGGGGTCTCCAACTGACTTAAGTTTAACCCCTAAAATAAATCATTACATAAGAGATGTCAGGGAGCTTCCTGTTGTGTGTTAATTCACTCCTGCCACAGCCAATGGTTTTATCCAGCTCTGGGGATATTTTATTTACTGATGGGGTAATAATGGCTATATGGCTTCTGTTGCAAGTCTCCAAAGACTTAAAACTATATGGAAAAGTTAAGAAAAACCTAAGGCACAAGGGGTGGCAGTGATCATTTCCTGGAATATGGTTGTTAGCACTGCCAATTTAACTGCAGCACACCTACTGCAAATAATTCCACTTAGCAAAATTGAGTTTTTAATGTTCTGCATGATTCTTGCAACTTTAGCTTCCTCAGCTATTAAAGCACGTTGCAGAGCATTTTGACTAACACCTACTGAGGCCAGTTCTGCAACAAATTGGCAATTAGCAAAAGCAGCACCACAGCAAGATTTACAGAAAACTATACATTATGTATAAAACACTCCACTGGCCCATCAATGGTTATTTCAACTGACTGGCACCTAAGTGATTAAGTATAACATTTTTAAATGTACTCATCTTGTAGTATTCAGCCAAGTTGCTCCTCTTCATCACTGGTGGTGGTGGTGGTGGTTGTGGTGGATGTCTACCACCCGACACCACCACAGCAGGGGTGGCCTTCTCTGTCATCAAGCTGCCCTCGTCGTACTGCCCTAAAGTACAAACATGCTTTACAACTCCACCCTTGAACTACAACGCCAGTGCTACCTCAACCATCAACACTAGTTAAATCTTAGGATGAAGGACATACTGAAGGCTGTATCAAACCAGCCATTTCAAGGAGTCTATCAGTTAATATTCTTACCATACACATATCTACCTATCTCTCAGAAGGAGGATGGTGGACTGCAGAAGGGGAATTTTAGCATGAAGTCTCCTAGATTCATATCCAGATAAGCATGAACCCAAAACTGAGTTAAGGGCTCTAGTAAATAAGTTTCTCAGTGAAATATGTTAACACCCAAATGTGCCTAGTAACCAATGCATTTATTCCTATACAGTATAATGCTACTTCCCTATTCAAGTTAAGCAAATGCAAACAGCAAACTAGCTAGGAACAATCTTCATTTTCCTTCATCCTGATCTTTTTCACCCTATGCTGGAGTGAGGAAGGGTGCAGAAAGGAAGGACAGGGAAAGAAATAATAGAGGAAGAACCATAAAACAAATAAATCAAAGTCAAATGGCCACCCCTTATGGGATTGTAGCGTCTGGCAATAGATAGATAGATAGACTTACATTTATACCTCAACATCTTTACCCGCCTAATGGAGCGGGAAAAAGGAACTTATTTCCTTCATTCATTCATTTATAAAAACTCCAAGATGCTTCCATACATCACCCTTGATCACCTAATGGCAGTTCTCCATGCCGCTTGATCTCTAGCAGCTTCTCTGTCCAGCTCTTTATCCCTGAGGACACTGACTTCATCCCAGGTCTTTCAATCTGCCTCTCAACTTTACCCTCCATGTTCAAACCTCTCACCCTCCGCACCCAAATGTCATCCCCCATCCTCTCCACATGCCCAAACCATCTCACTCTACCCCTCCTAATCACAACACCACTACACTCCAGTCTCATCCTTCCTCCCAAACCATCTCAGTCTACCCCCTTCACATCACAACACCAATACACTCCAGTCCTATCCTGCCTCCCAAAACCATCTCAATTTACCCCTTAACTCTACCAACACACACACCTCTCCCCCGCTGCATCCAGTGTCATCCTCCATTCTCTCCACATGCCCAATGCAATGGACAGTAAATTTCTATGACTTCACCTATGTAGATATACCGTATACTTTACCAATGCCTTCACCCACACTGGATAAAACTTAGGTCATAACATATCAACTGTTCCCTAATCTTTCTTGCATAGTCTACTGTATAGTCTGTTAACTGCTCTAACACACGTATCTAAATGACTTGTTAATTATGCTAAAGAAGGGCTATGGCAGAGGTCGGCAACCTGCGGCTCAGAAACGGCACAAGGCTCTCAGGACACTTTTACGGCTCCTGGAGCTTCATAAATAACAATTTATTCTTTCAGAACAAAGGCATCATATTATACATGCAAGGCAACATTAGATTTTTCATTCAACTTTGATAAGATCTATACTATAAGCAGATCACACAATATCACCGTAATGTTTTGTTTAGCTTTAGAATACTGCAGATTTCGGTTTATGAGAATTTTCTGTATTGCGGCTCCAAGAGTACTACATTTTTATGAAACTTTGAAAAGATCTACAATATACTATAAGTAGATCAAACAGTATTACCGTAATGTTTGTTTAGAATACTGCAGATTTCAGTTTGAGAATTTTTTGTATTAAGGCTCCAAGAGTACTACATTTTTTGAAACTTAAACTAAATGGCTCTTGTAGCTTTAAGGGTTGCTGACCTCTGGGCTATGAGAAAGGTGTACAGGCAAGATAATGTCAATCTGGCATTAAGCTGTATCCCTCCACAAAAGGACAAAGAGCTATACCAATTTAAGAGTAAAATCTGTGTTTCCATCTCACTTAGATTTCTTAACCAAGGAAAAAATAATCTTGCCACTTAGCTATACTGTAGTCTGTCCTTCACCTGGTGGAACTGGCCTATTCTCACAAATTTAGTACTTAATTAGTTTCATTAATTTTATAGTTATGGAGGTATGAATGAGTCTCCTTGGTTAGTACATGTTTTCACTGGACATAACTACCACTCCCACATCAATACAGTGTGCTTGCTGGAAATTCAGTTATATATCTATCTGATCTATCTATTGCCAGACATCTTAATCCCGTAAGGTGTGGCCACAAATTTCCTCCACAATGCCCTGTCCTCTGCCATTTCACTGCCATCCCTCCAACTCACACCCCCCCTCTCATCTCCATCCCTCCAACTCACACCCCCCCTCTCATCTCCATCCCTCCAACTCACACCCTCCCTCCACCATATCTACCCACACTCATCCCTCGTACACACATTCTCACTCCCATATCTACTTGTATCTACTCTCCATCCCTCCAACTTACACCCCCCCCCATCTCTCCACTCCATCCCTCCATCTCATTCTTGGCTATAATGTAAGAATGAGTGTCCTTGCTCAATCCAACCCTCCATAGTTACCTGCCTACACTAACAGACAAACAGGAGTGACAGGAGAGGCAGACAAGAGAAAGACAGAAAAGAGACAGTCAGACAAGAGGGACAGACATGAGAGTGTGACATGAGAGAGAGACAAAGACAAGAGGGACAGACAAGATACAGGAAAAACAGACGGGAGAGACAGGAGACAGTACTATACCCATCACAACAGATTTTAACCTCTCCAAGCAGTCGTGGCCCCTCTGCTACTCTGAGTTCTCCAGGCAGTCTCCCTTCACTCCTCTTGAACCGCCATCACACTGCCATCTCTCTGGACCCCTGCTTTCTTGTACTTCACTTACACCCACACAAACCCAAGGCCGCCACAGGAACACCACTGCAATGATTGTAGGAACATAATACAAATTATTCACATTTAGAGTAGACAGTTATACAGTAAATAGCACTACTTCTTCTACCTTGTACTTGGCCTATATTTTGCCTTACGCAGTCAATCTCACACAGTTCAGTGGCAGAACAAGGTAATGCTATAGAGTACCCTTTCCACAGCACTTCTTCATGACTAGCAACATTCTACTCATCTACAGTTACAATACAAAATTCATGATGCTATGATATTTTAAACCAAAAAAGAAGGACATAGCATCATATTCTAATAAAATTTTGTTACAGCCAAGTATTCAAAGTTGAAAGTTTTTATACCTATAGCCACTTCTGAATCAGTCACTCCTGCAAAAAAATACGAAGATGTGTATGCATCTGACGAGCTGTAGTTATGAGTTAGGAATGAGTCTCCTTGGTTACTATTCCAATTTACAACTACTAAAATCTGACTGGTCACTCCCACAAAAAATACGAAGATGTGGTTGCATCTGACGAGCTGTGGTTTTGAGTCAAGAACAAGTCTCCTTGGTTACTATTCCAATTTACAACTAAAATTTGATGCTAGTCATGAACAAGTGCTTTGAGTCTCCTTCGTTACTAGCTTGCTTTTACTTTACCTTGGCCTAAAATTGCCATCTCTCCATTCTGAATGCTGAATTGTAATCAGATAACCACTAGAACATGATTCTAGTCACAAAGAAGTGCTATGGGATGACTGTATAGCCATACCATTGCTTTTTTCCTGCCAATGCGCTATGTGAAATAATTTACAAAGGAATGAACACCTGGGCAAAGCTATTGTGACAGTCTCCTTGGTTATTAGTCAAAACTGCCCTCCTAATCTGACTACACCTGCCCATCAATTAACTGAAAAGGGGCTAGGGATCTTTACAAAGCCTTGGTCATGAGTAAAGAATAAGTCTCCTTGGTTCATAGCCAGAATTCCCCCCCCCCCATCTGACTGCTTTGCCATAAACTGAAAATTATGAAGAGCCTCCTTGGTCATGAGTAAGGAATGAGTCTCCTTGGTTACTAGTCAAAATTACCATCAATCTGACTACTACTTGCCATCAGCTTATTGAAAAGGGGTGAGGGATCTTTACATAGTTCCTGTATGGAATCCTAGCCTTAGTTAGGGAATGAGTCTCCCTGGTTAGTCAAAATTACCATTCCTATCTGCCTACACTTGGCCAAAAAGTAACTGAAATTAGGCTAAGGATCACTACATAGGGCTTTGGTTGTGAGTCTCTTTGGTTACTAGTCAAAATTACCCTCCCAATCTGACTACACTTGTCCAAAAAGTAACTGAAATCAGGCTAGGGATCATTACATAGGGCTTTGGTCATGAGTCTCCTTGGTTACTAGTCAAAATTATCTTTCCAATCTAGCTACACCTGGCCAACCAGTGACTGAAAAGGAGTTAGAGATCTCTGAATAGTTGCTGCATGGAATTGGAGCCTTGGTTAGGGAATGAGTCTCCTTGGTTACTAGTCAAAATACGCATCAAAAGCATCAATCTGACTACACCTGGCATTAACTAAAACGGAGTTAGGGATCTTTGAAAAGTTGTCGCATGAAATTTGAGTCTTAGGGAATGAGTCTCCTTGGTTACTAGTCAAAATTACCTTTCCAATCTGACTACACTTGGCCAAGAAGTAACTGAATAAAGGGTCAGAGATCTATAAAGAGCCTTGGTCATGAGTCTCCTTGGTTACTTGTCAAAATTACTTTTCCAATCTCAACATTTGGCCATAAATTAACTGAAAAAAGGCTTAAGGATCTTTACATAATTCTATTCTTGCATGGAATTTTAGTCTTTGTTAAGAAATGAGTCTCCTTGGTTACTAGCCCAAATTACCATCTCAATTTGACTACACAGCCATAAAGTAACTGAAAGGGAGTTAGGAATCTTTACATAGTCTTTGCATGGAATTTTATGAACCTTAGTTATGGAATGATTTAATCTGACTACACCTGGCCAAAAAAGTAACTGAGAAGGGGTTAGGGATCTTTACGAACAGCCTTGGTCATGAAGCTCCTTGGTTACTAGTCAAAATTACCTTTCCAATCTCTACACTTGGCCATAAAGTAACTGAAAAGGGGTTAGGGATCTTTACGAACAGCCTTGGTCATGTCTCCTTGGTTACTAGTCAAAATTACCCTTCCAATCTGACTACACCTGGTCATTAACAGAAAAGGGGTTAGAGATTTTACAGAGAGCCCTGATCATGAGTATGGAATGTCTCCTTGGTTACTACTCAAAATTACCCTCCCAATCAGGCTACACTTGGCCATAAACTGTGAAGGCTGGGAATCTGTCACTAAAAACTCAACTTATTTTTTGAAATTAGCTGGGAAAGATATACCTAACCCCTCCACAAAAGCCAGGTGGAAGTAGTATGCTTAAAATAACAATAATAATAATAATAATAAGAGAAGACTGAGGGGGGTACAAGGAACAGCGTGGTGGACTGAAGAGGTGAGACAGGCTGTGGCACAAAAGAAGAAAGCATACAATGAATGGATGAGAAATAGGGGCGTGGAAGAAGTTGAGAGGCGGAAGAGAGAGTTATATGTAGAAAGAAAGAGAGAGGTGAAAAGATTAGTAAGAGAGAGTAAGAAGAGAGTGGATGAGGAATTTGGAAGGAATTTGAGTGTAAAGTGGAGGGACTGTAAGAAAATGTTCTGGAAAGAGGTGAAGAGAGGAAGACAGGGTGGAAGTGAAGTTAGCAGGGGAGTGAAAGATAAAAATGGCAGATTACTAGTGGAGAAGGGAGAAAAAGCGAGCAGATAAAGAGAACACTTTAAGGAACTGTTGAACATACAGGATGGAAGTAATGCGTGTATAAGTGGCTGGGGAATGGCTGGGAGGAGGGAGGTGAGAAGACAGGAAGAAATCAGTAGGATAGAAGTTGTGGAAGCAATGAAGAAAGTTAAATTGGGGAAAGCCCCAGGAATTGATGGAGTGTGTGGTGAAATGCTGAAGCATGGGGGAGAGATAGTGGTAGAACGGATGTGGAAGATGTGCAGATTGGCCTGGGAGGAAGGTAGAGTCTCGGAGGATTGGAAGTCAGGTATAATTATTCCCTTGTACAAAGGAAAAGGGGAAAAAGAAGTGTGTGGTAATCATAGGGGCATTTGTCTTCTTAGTATAATAGGAAAAGTGTATGGTAGGATACTTATTGACAGAGTTAGAGAAAGAACAGAGGAATTAGTTGGAGAAAAACAGGGAGGCTTTAGGAAGGGAAGAGATTGTGTAGATCAGATATTCATTCTTAGATCTTTAGTGGAAAAGTTTCTAGAGAAGGGAAAGAAGTTGTATGCAGCTTTCATGGATTTGGAGAAAGCTTATGACAGGGTGGATAGACAAGAATTGTGGAAAGTATTACGAATATATGGAGTAGATGGGAAGTTGCTGAATGCTGTGAAGAGTATGTATGATTGTGCTGAGGCTGCAGTGCATGTGGATGGTGAACTAAGTGAATTTTTCTCTTTGAAGGTTGGGTTGAAACAGGGATGTGTCATGTCTCCATGGTTGTTCAATCTGTACATGGATGGGGTAATAATAGAGATACAAGGTAGGGTAGTGGATGTTGGAGTGGCCCTGGTGAGAGAGGATAGTGTTTGGAAACTCCCTGTACTGTTGTTTGCAGATGATACTGTGTTGTCAAGTGAAGACGAAGGGGAGCTGCAAGGCTTGGTGGATGAGTTTGGGAGTGTGTGTAAGAAACGGAATCTAAAGGTGAATGTAGGGAAGAGTAAAGTGATGGTCTTTGAGAGAGGTGAAGTCAGTGAATGTACAGCGAGGTTGGATGGTAAGGAATTGGAAAATATGAGTACGTTTAAGTACTTGGGTAGTGTGATGAGTAAGGATGGAGGTTTGGAGGGTTAAGTGCTTGAAAGGGTACAGCAGGGAAGAAAGGTTGCTGGTTCGTTGAAAGCAGTGATAAGAAACAGGGAAGTGAGCATGGAAGTGAAAAAGTTACTACATGACAGTATTGTGATACCAACTCTAACGTATGGAAGTGAAGCTTGGACGTTGTTGGAAGGACACAAGTCAAGAGTGAGAGCAGTGGAAATGAGTTATTTAAGAGGAGCCTTTGGAGTCACATGGAGAGACAGGCTGACGAATGAGGATATAAAGGAACGTTGTGGTGTGGATGAGGATGTGATAGGAAGCGTTATAAGGAACACACTGAGGTGGTTTGGCCATGTGGAGAGGATGGAGGGTGAGAGACTGACGAAGAGAGTGTACTGTATGTCAGTGACGTGGAGGGGGGAAGAGGGAGGGGGAGGCCGAGGATGAGATGGAGGGATGGGGTGGAGAGGTATACGAGAAAGGGGGGTGTGAGTTGGGATCAGGGCAGTGAAATGGTGGGGGACAGGGCGACGTGGAGGTGATTTGTTTGTGGCCACCCCAAACGGGATTGAGGCATCTGGCGATAGATAGATAAAACAGAAGGTTCTGGCATATTCACCTAGTAAGTATCCAATTAAATGTCCCCCAAAGAAGGTTGTGGTTGTGGTAGGGGTAGTTGTGGTTGTGGTAGCAGTCTCTCTACAGCTACATGGCCAATTACTGAACATCCAGGTCTTTTTTCTTCTTCACTATCAGGCTGCCTTCTCCCCAACTCACACCCCTGAAAAAGAATATTCCTTATAAGCCATCACAAGAAAATCTCAATAAAAAATAAAAATATCCATACACACACAAAACCACAATTCCACACACAGACACCCCAAACTCCACACAGTCATCCCTAAATCCACACACACACACACCCAAAATCCCCACATACACCCCCAATCTACACACACACCCCCAAACCCTACACACACCCCCAAACCCTACACACACACCCAAACCCTACACACACACCCAAACCCTACACACACACCCAAACCCTACACACACACCCAAACCCTACACACACACCCAAACCCTACACACACACCCAAACCCTACACACACACCCAAACCCTACACACACACCCAAACCCTACACACACACCCAAACCCTACACACACACCCAAACCCTACACACACACCCAAATCCACTTTCATACACAATCTAAACTCCAGACAAACACCCCAATCTACACACATACATACAAACCCAAAATCTACACACACAAAAAAAAAAAAAAAACACACACACACACAACCCAAGCTCCACATACATACACCCCATCCCAGAGTTCACACCCAGCTCTGTCAAGTTATTTTCTTACCCTTTCAATCATCTGAGTAGGCTTTAGAAACACTCAGGCCTGTTTACAAATTAAAATCAACATCACCACAGAAGCAATTACTGGAGAAAGGTAATTACTAGAGAAAAAATACTTATTGGAAAAAGAAAGGAAAAATATCTTACCAAAATTGCAGATCCTTTCCCTGTAAATGCTGGAGCCTGACTGACCAAAAGCCGGCACATTCCACCTACCCCAGCATTCCTTCCCTCCCTCCCTCCCCCCCACTAGTTTCCTCCCCCCCCTCCACCACCTCCTCCCTCCCTTCACAGCCCCTCTTTCCTCCACCTCTCTCTCTCTCTCTCTCCTTCCTTCCTTCCTTCTCCTCCTTGTCTTCCTTTTTCCTTCCATCTCTTCCTCCTCCCTGAAAAGCACTCTTCCTCCAATTCTCCTCCCTCCTGACATCCTCCCTTCCCTCCACCCCCACTAGTTCTCCCCCCCCTCATTCATCCAACACTCTCTCTCTCTCTCTCTCCTTTGTCTTCCTTCTTCGTTCCACCTCTTCCTCCTCCCTGAAAAGCACTCTTCCTCCTGTCCCTCTCCCTCCTTACATCCTCCCTTCCCTCCACCCCCACTAGTTCCCCCCCCATCTTTCCTCCACCTCTCTCTCTCTCTCTCTCTCCCCTTCTTTTTTCTTTTTTTCTTTCCTTCCTCTCTCCTCCTTCTCTCTCCATCTCTTGTCATCAATCTTCCTTCCCTCTTCCTCCTCCTTGAAAAACACTTTTCCTCCATCCCCCCTTACCTCCTCTCTCCCCTCCATCCCTCCTTACCTCCTCTCTCCCCTCCATCCCCCCCCTTTCCTCCCCCTCCTCTCTCATTAGACACACACACACACACACACACACACACACACACACACACACAAAGTAAAAAATAAAATACAATCCATTACGGACAAGGGAATCACCTATACACAAGAGAAGGATATTTGTGAAGCACTAAAGAATTTCCAATCAGTTTTTAAAGAAAAAAAAATCTTAGAGGGACTATGTGGAACATGCATGCCCACACACACTACCAGATATACAAATATCAGAAAAAGTAATACAGGAGGAGTTAAGTAAATTAGACAAAGGAAAAGCAAATGGTCCTGATGAAATTTCATGTTGGGTGATACATGAATGTGCAAAAGGAGTTAAGTAAACCATTATCATTAATTTTCAAGAAATCCTTGAGACAAGGTAAACTACCTGATATTTGGAAGAAAGCAAACATTGTTCCCTTATTCAAGAAAGGGTATAGACAAAATCCACTCAACCACTGACCAGTATCACTAACCAGTGTTGTAAGCAAGGTATTAGAAAAGCTTATAAGAAAAGCTTGGGTAAATCATCTAGAAGAACACAATATCATAACAGAAAGACAGTTTGGTTTCAGAAAAGGAATATCATGTGTTACTAATCTGTTGAGCTACTATGACAGAGTAACAGACACATTACAGGAAAGAGAAGGATGGGTGGACAGTATCTATTTAGATTTCATGAAAGCATTTGACACAGTACCACACCAAAGACTTTTATGGACACTGTACCATCAAGGAGGAATTCGAGGCAAACTGTATTTTTGGATGCAAGATTTTCTCATAAAAATAGAAATGAGAACAGTAATAAGGGGAAATTACTCATCATGGAAGAGAAGTGACTAGTGGAGTTCCACAGGGCTCAGTGCTGGCACCAATCATGTTTTTAGTGTATATAAATGATACAGAGAGTAACACTGGAAATGAAAGCTATCTAAATATGTTTGCAGATGATGCAAAAATACAAAGGAGAATTACTAACACAGACTCTTGTAAAGAGCTATAAGAAGAATTAAATAAACTTCATAAATGGAGTAATACATGGCAAATGGAATTCAATGTGGACAAGTGTCATGTAATCAAGTTTGGTAAAAGTGGAAAAAGACCTGATTGGGATTATAAGTTAGGAAATAAAACCCTACACACATCAGAAAGAGAGAAGGACCTAGGTGTGATTATCAATAACAGACTATCTCTGGCTGACCACATCAGTGAGAAGGTAAGGAACATGTATACACTGCTTGCAAATATGAGAACAGCATTCACATACATAAATCAAGACATGCTAAGAAAGATAATAACATCATTCATCAGACCAACCCTGGAATATGCATCAGTAGTCTGGAGTCCTCATCTCAAAAAACACATAGACAAGATCGAAAAAGTTCAAAGGGCTGCTACAAGATGGGTACCAAGCTGAAGGGATCTAAGCTACAAAGAAAGACTAAAAAAATTGAATCTACCAACACTACATGAAAGAAGGAAAAGAGGTGACATGATTATGCTATATAAATGCGTATCAGGGAAGGAGAAAATAGACATAAATGATTACTTAACCTATGGGGATGCATCAGCAAGAGGACACTGCAAAAAAACTGCATACTGAGGTGATAAAGACGTAAGGAAATTTAGTTTCCCAAATATAGCAACTGATCAACAGAATGCACTACCAAATGAAATACTGTGCCAAAACAATTTACAAATTTAAAGATATGTACGATAAATATGGTTTAAAACACGGGACAGTACGAGCTTGACTCATTCCTGTAAAGATACAATTAGGTAGGAACAATTAAGTAAGAATACACACACACATATACACATTATCTATAGGATGATGATGATGATGAGAGTTACACCAATGATAATGACTGATTTCACACAGGATAACCACCACCA
Organism: Coenobita brevimanus; assembly: GCF_032717465.1. NCBI lineage: Eukaryota > Metazoa > Arthropoda > Malacostraca > Decapoda > Coenobitidae > Coenobita > Coenobita brevimanus. Next base: position 3,268,669 of record NC_136995.1, read on the forward strand.
TAATTACTACCACAAACCACCACTACCATCATCACAACCACCATCTATCATCACCACCTCACCACCACCACCTACCATCATCACAACCACCATCTATCATCACCACCATCACCCCCTACCATCATCACCACCACCACCACCACCACCCCCTACCATCACCACCACCACCCCCTACCATCATCACCACCACCTCCCCTACCATCATCACTACCACCACCACCACCCCTACCATCATCACCACCACCACCATATTTCCCTACCCAATATTTCCTTTTTTTAAAACAATTCTACATAAAATAAAACCTCACTAGAACAGAGTATCTGGAGCCCAAGTCATTCCGAAAAAAACGAAACTCCGAAAAAAGCGATATGTGGACTTCCCCCTGCTAAGATATTTTCATACATCAGGGAGGGGGAGGCCAAAGATGAGATGAAGGGATGGAGTGGAGAGGTATATGAGAGAGGGGGGTGTGAATTTGGGGCAGGGCTGGGAAATGGTGGGGGACAGGGTGACGTGGAGACGATTTGTTTGTGGCCATCCCGTATGGGATTATGGAGTATGGCAATAGATAGATAGATATATTATCCAGGTTATATAATCTGCTTTGTGGAAAAATATCTATAGGCTGGTTTGCCTGCTTACACAAGGCCCTCCATTCACAAAAATATAAATATGGAAAAACAACTAACTCAAAAGACAAATGGCCACCCCTTATGGGATTATGGCGTCTGGTTATACTGTTGTTAGATATGCTATAGATAGATTTAGAGAGGGAGAGAGAGGTTTTCCTGCTGATGAGGTAGTGGATATGAAAAACTACCCATATGCAACTCCTCCTCTCAATGCGAGGTGCTCAATATGAAATAAGAAGAAACTATCTTCATAGACCTGCAGCAAAACTACTGCAGCCAATTTAAAAAGTTTCTTTGAAACTCGTAGAATGTGAAACTGATTTATTACAAGGCCTTCTTATGGACAAAACTGAAAACTGCTAAACAATCAGCTGATGCAACAGCTAACATGTCAATTCAACTCAAAATTTCAAGCCAAGGAACTCTGCATTTCATGTCACTAAAATGACTCTTTATAATCCAAACAGACAGTCACATAACAGTCAGATGATGTGTCAGCCAACGAAACAGCTGACATGATAAAATCGATTAAAAATTTCAACCTGAACAACTTTGTATTTCATAAGAATTTTGCTCTGAGCTCTCCAAAAGCAGATATTCCAGAAGGAGAAATACGAAAAAGATCCCCAGATATACAGACCTGTCAGCTTCACCACAGGTAAAAATACCCATACATAAGAGCTGCCCACTTACAGACCTGTTGGCTTCACCCACACATAAGAGCTGCCAACGTACAGACCTGTTGGCTTCACCCATACATAAGAGCTGCCCACTTATAAGATGTGCCCTGTTTAAAAATTATCCATATGTAGTACAGGCAAACCCCGGTTTAATGATGCAATTGTTTAAGTAAAAACCCATCACTAGGTGGCATATTGTAACTCAGGGTAGATTTAACATGTACAGCATAGGGATGCATTTTGGTGCCTTGGGTTTCCACCCAACCAAGTCCTAAACCCACTCAAATGAGTCCAAAAACAAGTTTCTAGCTAACCTTAACCCTAAATAGCTTTAAAAACAAGCTAACTAAGCCTAAAAACATGGGGTGTGAGTTGGGAACAGGGCAGTGAAATGGCGGGGGACAGGGCGACGTGGAGGCGATTTGTTTGTGGCCACCCTGAATGGGATTGAGGCGTCTGGTAATAGACAGATAGGTAGATAGACCTCACCTAAACCCAAAAATAAAATCTGAAATTCATTAAATACGTCTGGAAAAAATCAAACTTAGTAAACTGTACCCCAAAATAGCACTGTTCACTCCACCTGTGACTAAAACACATTATTCTACGTCTAAAATCAGTTAAAAAAAAAAAAAAAAAAAAAAAAAAAAAAAAAAAGTCATACCGGGGTTTGGCCATCGTTCAGTGGGGTAGGATGGTATTTCTACCCCCATCGCTATGCAGGTGAATCGCATCTAGGCATATTGTATCTCGGGGTCTGCCTGTACCCTTCCTGTTGACACGAGGCTATCTATCTATCTATCTATCGTCAGACGCCCTAATCCCATAAGGAGTGGCCACTTCATTTAAGCAGGATGACTCTTACATATATATATTTTTTCCACTGAGTGCCTTGTATCAGCACTCAATGAAAAAAAAATACCCACGCGTACGAGTCTTCCTGCTTATACAATGTGGTCGATATGAAATATGTCTGTATGTAAGCTTTCCCTCTTATCGGCAGTGCTCAATACAAAGAAATACCTGTATGTAATGGTTTTCCTGTTGATATGAGGCACTGGATATGAAAAAATACCCATACATAAGAGTCTTCCGGCAATACAAGACCTCGATGTGAAATAATACCCATACGCAAGAGTTGTTCTGCTTATACGAGGTGCTTGATATGAAAAACTACCCATACGTAAAAGTCTTTCCATTTATACAAGGTCTTAATATGAAAAAATACCCATATGTAAAAGTCTTTCTGCTAATATGAGGTGCTCAATATGAAAAAATGCCCATACATAGGTGCTTTCCCATTTATACGAAGTGCTCAATACAAACAAATATCCACGTGCAAAAGCTTTCCTGTGCATGCAAGATGTTCGATGTGAAAAAATACCGATTTCTAATTATTTTCCTGTTCACATGACATACCCAGTATGAAAAAAAATACCCATACATAAGCTATTCCACTTACACAAAGTCCCCAGTACAAAGAAATACAGTATACATATGTTCAGAGTTTTCCTGTGCAAATGTGGTGCTTGATATGAAAAAGTACCCATTAGTACTAGTCTTCCTGCTCATACAAGGCACTCAAAAAAAAAACTCATACGCAGTTTCTATGCTGATATAAAGCGCTCGATTAAAAGAAATACCTGTACTCATATACAGGAGTTTTTATGATGATATGAAGTGCTCGATTAAAAAAAAATACTCACAGATAGCTTTTATGTTGATATGATGCCCTCTATTAAAAATACTCTTACACTAGAGCTTTTATGCTGCCATGAAGTGTTTGATTAAAAAACAAATACTCATATGAAGGAGTTTTTATGCCGATATGAAGCGCTCGATTAAACAAAATACTCACATGAAGTTAATAAGCTGATATGATGCGCTCGATTTAAAAAAAATACTCATGAGGAGTTTTTATGCAGATATGATGTGCCTGATTTAAAAAAAAAATACTCATACACTGGGAGTTTTTATGCAGATATGATGCCCTCGATTAAAAAAAATTCCTGAGTGGACAACCTAACCCCTACAGATAACGGAGGTTTTCGTTCGTTTCGTTTAGTTTTTAAAGGCTCCAACATGCTTGCATGTGTCGGCCTTGGTCACCTAATGGCGGCTCTCCACCCTGCACGATCCATTGCAGCCTCCCTGTTCAGTCCCTTAACCCTAAGGTCACACTTAATGACCTCGTCCCATGTCTTTCTCGGTCTACCCCTCATAACCCCACCCCCAATATTAACACTTCTCACCCAATTATCATCCCCCATCCTCTCCACATATCCAAACCACCTCAATCTACCTCTCCTCATCACAACACCAATACACTCCAGTCCCATCCTACCTCTCAACTCTTCCATCGTAAACCCAGCCCCTCTAGGCCTTGGACGCAGGGACGCACTGCACATCCACCTAATCATTGTCATTTCTGTACATCTGAGCCGGCGAATATCTTCCTCCTTCACTGCCCAGGTCTCACTTCCATACAGCATTACACTCCTAACACATGCTGCATACAAAGACCCCTTAGCATGTAGGGAGAGCCCTCTCAATGTCAGGAGAGGCAAGAGCTCCCTGAACTTCTTCCAACCACTTCTCACCCTAGCCAGCTCCACCTCCAGCACACAACATGTCTCCCAAATAACAAAACTCTTCCACACACTCAAGAGATTCACCAGCAAGTTCAATCCTTTCACGTCTGACAATCTCCACCTGCTCACAACAATTCAAATTATCATCTTTATATTTACCTGCCATAGCAGTCGACACTGGAGTACGCATCTTCCCTTCAGAGGAATCGACGAGCCTGGCTGTAGGACCTGCCCGGACAAGGAATCATCAGGGCCTGGACAAAGAGTCATCAGAGCCCAAACGAAGAATCATCGGAGCCCAAACAATCATCGGAGCCGGAATGAAGAATCCACCTGGGCCTGTCAACAGCTCTAGACTCTCCCCATCCCCCCTGCCCAAGGAAGTGGATGGTGAGCTGCAGTGTCGGTTCAGAGGCACATCCCATACCATACACAATAGGACCATACCTTAAAATGAAAACCGCCTTATTTTCTATATATATACACACCATTAAAATTCTCAAATATCACCAAAAAACTAAGGCGCGTTTTTGTGAGGCCTGAGCCTCAAGCCTGGCTTCGCTCTTTGGCTTAAGCCAAAGTGGCCCTGCAATAAACAGTACTCGAGCCGTACTGACGAATGTAAACAAACACCCCGGTCAGCTGATGACGCAAAGCAGCATGGCAGATATTGGAGAATCATATATTTTCGATCTAAGCAGTAGTTCTTCCCTCCAGATGGGAACTTTTCCGTTGTTTGCAGAGACACAAGAGTCTGCGACTGTTCTGTCCACTCTTGTAGAGGAATACATGAGCCAGGTCACTGCGTTGTCATCTTTAATGGCAACAGGCACTAGGTACATAAAGCAGCTGTGTTAACCACTGGAAATATGAATGGCATTATATAAGGAAAGCTTTTAATTTACAAACTTAGGGTGCTTGTTGAGAACCCTAGGAACAAGGTACTCTCAGTGACAGTGTATGGGAAAGTAGACAGAACTCTTTGTGATATTATGGTGTAGTGGTAGCAAGCTTAATAATAATGCTGGAGACAACACATTTGTGACCATCATGTTTGTAATGTGGTCAAAAAGTTATGTTGTTGACGGTAGGAAACAACTGGAATCATGGACTGGTTAGGTTTTGATATTCGTAAGATCTAACATACCAAAAGTTTGGTGAGTAAAAGTCTGATAATAGGTTACTGCTTCATTTTACGTACTTATTAGGCTTGGCAGCGCCAGTAAATTTACAGCCATTGTTTTACTATTAAGGAAAATCAAACTTCCATAATTGTCTGAAGCTGATTGTATAAGGTGAACATACCCCAACACAAGTATCCCCACATTTGTACCTCCCACTTCCCATCTACACGTTGAAAAAAAAAAAAAAAAATGGTTGTATTACTGGTTAGATCATGTCAGGAGTATAAGTTTAAGGTGGTTTTTGATCAGTGTCTGTTTGTGACTAGGTAACTGAGAAGAGGCTTCATAGGCCAATAGTTTTCTTGGCAGCAGGTAATGAGTTTGTCAAATATTTTGGTAACGACGATGATGAGCCTAGGCAGCTGACTATATGTTGGTTGGATAAAATTTGAATATAAGATCATCCAGACAAGAGTTTGGCATGCCTTATTCAGTTTGGTAGAAGATGAGCTAACTTCATCATGCAGATGTTGTGCCTGCCAGATTTATATATTTTTATACCGGTATCTATTTTTTTCTTTTGGGTGCAGATGATTGGCCATTTAAGTATTAAGTTGGCCAACAAGCTGTATGAGTGCATGTCTGGTTCATTCAGGTATGCATGCAACAGGCAGCACTCTCTGTATGTTGCATGAACTGTACCTGCATTATGAACTCTTTATCAGTGCATACTTTCAGGGGAAAGGAATTATCAAGATGATACTCATTTGTGATAACAACGTATTGAATGTGTGGGGAATTTCTGCCATAGGGTCACATTGCCTTGTGATTATTGGGTATCTGGTAGTGCTCAATTCGGACAATTTTTAGATTCACACAACCAGAGATTCTTAGAAACATAAGTTTACCAAATAAGTTCTGGGCCAATATAGACCATTTTTCATTATATGCACTTTGCTCACAAATGAATAATACTTGCATTAGGTTGAATTGGGTTGGGTTAGGTTAGGTTAGGTGGTTAGGTTACATTAGGTTGGGTTGGGTTAGGGTAAGTAGTAGGCCCACAGTACATATTTTTTCATCAAACCTGACTGTTTCCCATGGTTTTGGGTGTGATTCTGTTCATTTTGACCTTTATTTCTAAAAAGAAATAGTGGATTCTAAGGTGATTGCAAAAACATTCATTCCTTTGAAACCACTGATTGGCAATGGATTTGAAGGGCAAAATCAAATGAATCACACCAAAAACCATTGGAAACACTCAGATTTGATGCAAAAGATCAGTGGTTGTGTGAAACTAAAAACTGACCCTCATTTCCATTCAGGTGTTCCCTTCAGTGAGCTACTTTGCTGTTAGGTCAATGTGTCCCCCCACCCCCTAAAAAAAAATATATATAAATATATTTAGAATATTAGCAAAACCATACTTTATCTTTCACACCCCAACTAACTTTGTTGGCACCCTGTGTAGCTCTCTTTACCTCTTTCCAGAACATTTTCTTACATTCCCTCCACTCTGCACTCAAATTCCTTCCAAATTCCTCATCCACTCTCTTCTTACTCTCTTTTACTAATCTTTTCACCTCTCTCCTCCTCTCTACATATATCTCATCCTCCTCTCAGCTTCTTCGACGCCCCTGTTCCTCATCCACTCATTATAAGCTTTCTTCTGCAAGAAAATAATTCATTAGCATTAAAAGTGTTCTTAGAACTGGAAAAAAAAAAAAAAAAAAAAAGATGCATGGGTTAAAAATATTCAGGAATATATGAAGGAAATCAGCATAAGAAATATTAACCAACTGGACAATTTAAAAAAGGATGAAATAAAGAAGGTAAATGAATACCGTATGAAAAAAAAGAAAATGTTGGAGAGAAGAACTGACAAACAAATCCTCAATTATATTTTATAAAGAGAAAAAATTAGACATTAAGGAAGAAAAACTTTATGAAAACACACAGGGTTCTATACTGCTGCACAGATGTTGCTTGAACACTAAAATTAAACTGGAGAGCAAGGTATATTGGTGGAAATACGTATTGTGAATTATGTAGCAAAACAAGAAGAAACTCTTGAACATTTCTTTAAAAACTGTAATGCATTAAAAGATTTAAGAAGTAAATATGAGGTAGAAGAAGGCAATTTAGAGAACATACTGTTATTAACATATGCAAAAGATGCAGATAAAAAATTCTACCACTACAAGAAATACCTCTGTGAAGTATGAAACACTAGAGAACGTATTTTAAAACATTAAAAAAAAAAAAAAAAAAAAAAAAGACAACGAACAGCCCTGTGCTGATTCAAAAGCAATTCTGAGTGAACACCATCTGATCTGATCTGCACCACAAACGAGCTGTCCAATTCACTCTAGCTACACATATTCTTCTCTCACGTGCACCAACTGTAAATTCTAGCATATCTGTATATCAAAATCAATCGGTGCAAGCCACATACTCGTGGCATATTGAAAAAAAAGTGAGAACAGTACACACAACACATTGGAAGACGCCATCTTTGTTTACATATGACGTCACACTCCCGGGCTCGAGCTACCTCAAGCCCGACTTGGCTTGAGTCTGGCTCAAGCGCGGCTCGAGTCCGGCTTGAGTCTGGCTCAAGCGCGGCTCGAGTCCGGCTTGAGTCTAGGCACCGCAAAAACGGGAATGGACGTTTGGCTCAAGTCTGGCTCGAACCAGGCTCAAGCCTGGGCCTCACAAAAACGCGCCTTTATTTTCATTCCTTATTCTTGCTGGTCGCATTCATTAGCCTGTTCAGTCCAATTATTGTGCACAGCTTGTTTATACTGACTTAAATGTGTACCCTAAGCAGAATTTTTCGGGGGACATATTAACAGTTGTGATAAAACAGATTAATATATATAATGCTGGGAATCTAATCAGGATGTTAATAGAGGACACTGTGATCTGTGTAGGGCAGACTTAAAGGCACCAACCGACTCCATCATCATCTAGCATAGAATTGCACTGATACACCAGACAGAAAACCACCACCTGCCAGCAGTGATAATGTGAAATTTTCCTTTGATCTCTTGTGCTGTTCGCGTCACTACAAACATCTCATCAGGAAGAATACCACACTGGCCATGATATATCTTCCTGTACTGATCTGCGCGTGGCAACCGTCCTTGTACGCGTGGCAACCGTCCTTCTACAGAGTAACTATCTACCTATTGCCAGACGCCTTAATCCCGTAAGGGGTGAACACAAACAAATCCTCTCCACGTCGCCCTGTCACCCGCCATTTCACCGTCCTGCTCCCAGCTCACACCCCTTTCCCTCATATACCTCTCCAGTCCATCCCTCCATCTCATCCTTGGCCTCTCCCTCCCTCTCCCCTCCTCCACCTTACTCGCATACTCTCACCTCGTCAGTATCTCACTCTCCATCCTCTCCACATGGCCAAACCACCTCAATGTATTTCTCCTAACGCTTCCTATCACATCCACATCCACACCACAACGCTCCTTCACTTCCTCATTTGTCACTGCCTCTCCATGTAACTCCACATGCTCCTCTCAAATAACTCATTTCCACTGCTCTAACTCTTGACTTGTGTCCCTCCAACACGGTCCAAGCTTCACTTCCATATGTCAGATTTGGTATCACAATAGTGTCATGCAATACAGAGTAGAGATCAAGGACTATCAGTCGTTCAGTGTAAGGCAGACCAAAGAGACCCTCTGTATGCCTAGTCCAGTTTCTCTGTACCTAGGCCTATTCCAAAATCCTCAGATCACCAGGGTATACGAATACAGTGTTCCATAGGCAAGAACCACTAATATGTGACACACACACACACATGAACTCCCTCGTTCTACAGAGCATACACTTCAACAAATAAGCAGACAAACCAACGGCTTTATTAACTACAGAATACGGAACCGGGAAGTGTCGTATCAGCTAATATACTAAGGTCCGTGGGGGAGGTAACCACAGATACAGTATGACCCTGGAGGTGACAGTCATTATGTACCAATATTTTCCCAGGCAACAAATCCACGTTGAAAGCTAACACTGTCCTTAATTCCTTTTCTCCCCATCGTCCTTCCTTTGTAATAACAATAATAATAATAATAATAATAAAAATAATGATGATGATGCTACTACTACTATTATTACTACTGCTACTATGACCCCATGAATCAGCCACTAAGCACATCCTATTATTCTCTCGGACACGTAGAAACATCCTTGGCCAAGAGACTGACATTTAGTTTTCAGATAAATCTTAAGGTAGTCCGCAAAAACATTAGTCATTTGTGACTGAGGACGGTAAGTGATTTATGTAAATTATAAACAGTACAAGAGAAATATAATAAGGGGTTTAGGACAGTGGAGAGAATGGAGAAGGAAAGCCTGACTAAGAGGGTGTATGTAGGTGAAGTGGAGGGAGGGAGGGGGAATCCGAGGATGAGGTGGAGGGATGGCGTTGAGAGGTCTATGAAAAAGGGGGGAGTGAGTTGGGGGGAGGGAAGTCAAATGGTGGGTGACAGAGCGACTTGAAGGCGTTTTGTCTGCAGCCACCCTTTGCAGGATTAGGACGTCGGGCTATAGATAGATAGATAGATAGAAAAACAGTAATGGCCCCAGGATGCGCCGTGGAAGGAATGGAGAACCGAATTAATGCCTTATTTTGGCACTCAGCTCCGTGATATAAGCTACAAAAGGACGAAAATCATGAAAAAAAAAAAATTCTAAAATAGGCTGTAACATCAGTAAATAACAAAATAAATAAATGCTGGACAGATGCCTTACTAGAGTGAAATAGACATATTTTGCATGTAAAAAAAAATCCATAAAGCGAAAACGAATTATTATCAGCTTCATAAATAATAAGTTACCGTAGCATTAGACCGTTTAAAAATTAGCTACATGGCAACCGTCTTCTCTTGCCTGGGTACGATGATCCCCATTTTCTTTGCTAGTTATAAATAAGCTATCTGTTGCTGCCAATTATCATATACCTTTTTACTATTTTTTATTTATTATTAACATGGATGATAAAATGGATGATAAACACGGTATATCTGCAAAGTTATTATTTTCAGTAATTTCCTTCCCGTTTACCTCACACCCCTCCACAACGTACCTCCTCCCCCCGACCCTCGCTTTCTCTCCATCCCTCCCTCTCTCTTCCCACCTGCCTGGCTTTCTCCTTCCCTCCTCCTCTCTCTCCAAGCTCTCCCCTTCCCCTCCCTTCTTCCTCCCCTACCTATCCCTTACCCCCCTCCCCCCTGATTTTATTATTAACTTTATGTACTTTATTTACTTATGAATTTATTTCTGACACTGACATACAATATATATGACTAATAGAGGTGTAATCTCGACTAAAGAGATGAATAATAATGAAAGATTACTGAACGACGATGATGATGATGATGATGATGATAACGGATGGAGGTGAAAACAAAGGAAAATAACGAAGATTGTAGTAATGATGATGATTTTGATGATGGATGGGCAAGATGAAAACAAAGGATAATAAAGAAGGTTGTACGGATGATGTAATATGAATAATGATGATGTAATATGATGTAATAAGAATGATGATGTAATATGAATGATGATGGTGATGATAATGGTGTAATATGAATGATGATGGTGATGATGTGATATGAGTGATGGTGATGATGATGGATGGACTAGTTAAAAAATATAAGATAATAATGAAGGCTGTACAGATGATAATGGCTATGATGATAACGATAACGCAGACAAAGATAAATAACGATTTTCAAATTCAAACAAAATCACAACAATCACAATAACAAAAACACCAATAACAAAAATAACACAGGAACATTAAAATAACACGATAACACCACTAACAAAAATCACAAAACTCAAAGAACATAACAAGAACAATACCTTTCGAAAATGTTCATGTTTTCGTCCGTTAACCCGTCCTTCAAAGTACATTGCAGTCAGCGTCAGAAAACCGTCATCCTCTTCGTTAAACCAGCAAATCCACTCCGTCAATAATATCTCTAGTTCACATCTGAGCCGTATACTATCGTATCACTCCATCCTTAGCGATTCATCCTGTACACTAATTACACTACGATATTCTCAAGGTCACTGCTGCAAATTATGTCAGTACAAACAAATAAACAATACAAGAGTGTGTTAATGTAATACGAAAAATGAATCGCTAAAGAAAATGCGCTTCTCCAAGTCTGCTACGCAATCGGGGTTCTCCTAAATGTCTCCATGCTCTCTCGCGTCATTTTCGTTTCAACACTTTAAATTCGTAAATAATGACAATATCCGTATTAAACTTGGAGTCACTGGGCATCACACTCACGTAATCCTGTTTCCTGAAGCTTATGGAGTTTGAAATAGTGCACTAACATCTCTTTGTCCACTAAAACACACGCGGTCACCACAACAAAAACAGACACGTGCACCGCCTCCTGTCTCCACACCCCTACTGGAGGCTACATCAGTTCTCTCCCCTCCCCCCCTTTCCTCCTCCCTCCAACCCCCAAATCTCTCCCATCATCCATCCCTAAGCCTGCAGTCCTTTTTCCCTTTTGACATACGGTTGAAATTTCCTTGTCGAAGCTCACTGCGTTGGTTCAAAGCTGATTCAAAGCACTCGGAACGAAACGTACAGTAACACTAATATCAAAGCAGAAAGGCCTTAAATTCACTCGTACTGCGTTTTTCTTTTTCCGACTTTGACTACTAAATTTTGGGATGGACAGACATATAGGAAAACAAGAAATGACCTTAATTTCATGATATTTGTGTTAACTTTTGATTGGAACCGAAGCATCCGTCATAGAAAACATTCTGGCATTAGAGAAAAACACCTTTCTTTCAACGATAACTATTGTATACCTAGTCTGCCAATCTTTAAAATGAACGCTCGCTTCATGAGAAAAATGTTTACCTCAATGAACTGCGTAACTGAGCTGTATTAACACTTAAATCTTCCTTGGCCTTCAGCGATATTCCCGAGTGCAGATGTTACTGAAGAATGAAGGGAAAAAAGTCACAATTAATACGCGCAAGAATATTCTCGGTTACATACACCAGTAACTGCCTGTGGAGAGAAAGAATAAAACAATCATCATCATCACCAACCTTACTCAGTCCACTGCAGAATAAAGGCCTCACCCATATATCTCCACTCGTACCTACTGGCTTTTAAACTGCTGCATCCAGTACTAGGAAATATTCGATCCTCAACTCGGCATCATTTTGTCTACCACTCCCTTTCATTCCGTTTCTTTGCTTTTTGTTTGTCCGTTATATTTTCAACGAAGGATGTGACCTACCCACATTATTATCATTATTATTTGTAGTGATTATATCATTCTCGTTCTCGATTTATTTTTACTGGATACGCTTCGACATATTTTGAACATTACTTATTTCTTTCCAATCCTTCCTTCAGACTCTTTTCTCATCCATAATTTCTTGTGATTCCTCCCCATCTCCTTACCTACTGTATAGTCAGACATCTTAATTCCGGAAGCTTATGGAGTGTGAAATAATGCACTTTGTCCACTAAAACACACGCGGTCACCGTAACAAAAGCACACACTTGCACCCCCTCCTGTCTCCACATACCTACTGGAGGCTGGACGCGTGCTTTCTGTAGCTAGTCACGAAGCAGTGCGACGAAATACCGAATCGGTGGCCATTTTTTTTCTTATGTAAGGATGAAGGAATCGAAGACCAGGGGACTGCTAATTGCTTCCTCCAAGAAAAACAAATAAAGATAACGGAGCCAAATTCAAGATCCGTTCATTTCGGGATGCCTGGTTACACTGCGTTTCAGAGGCTGGAGATCGTAGGCAGTAGGAAAAACAGACAGAGGGAGACAATTCCAGAGCTGACATGTATACAGTACATTAAGGACTGGGAGCAGCGGTCAACTTTTGCATTGGAGAGTTGGACAGAAAAAGGATGAGGGTTTGTTGCTAGATCGGTGCTACGCGCCCACCGTAGTGGTGGATGGATGCAAGCATATAGTTCAGGGGAGCAATGACTGTTGAAGTAGCGATAGAAAAAAGATAACGATGCAAAAGTGACAGGTTGAAGGAAGCCATTAAGAGAATGAGAGTTAGAGACGAAAAAACTTTGATTCCATCCTGTTGAGAAGAGCTGTGTGTGGGGAGCCTTCCCACACCTGAGAGCTGTACTCAACAGAGGGGCAAATAAAACCTGTGTATAAAGTAAGGGGATGGGTCTATTATGATGAGGCAGGGGTAAACCAGCTGTGTTGTCAGGTCCTGTTGCGGATGTCACTGATTGCACTGGGCAGTTGACTCTCGTGCGATATGGTGCAGTGAGGATCTGTCCTTTCTCCCCTCTGGGGCTAAGATGCGAATGAGCGTGTTATGAGTGGATGAGTAAATTGGGAGTGTGTCGTCCTGTCTTGGCTACCTCCCTTTCCTTTGGGGAAGCCACCTAGGTATATTGATCGATAAAGTCAACAACTGTGCGGGGGTAAAGAAGGCAAGGAGTCGGCTTAGCACACCTAATCTCTTGGAAGCAGATTTTACAGGAGAATATGTTCTTTCCAAGCCCCAAGAGAATGAAACCCCATGTCTGTTGAAAGATCATGCAGTATTGAGCTGGATGTTTTTAAAAATTAGAGGATGTTCCTGTGGAAGATTTTATCACGTTGACATGAAAGAACGTTGACATGAAAGAACTGAGTTTTTGATGCATTAAAAACAACATGGTTGTTTTTACCATATCAGCTTACCAAACATCGACTGGATGACAGAGAGTACCCCATCAGCAGAAAACTCCCCCGAACCAGTGTTGCCACTTTGTGGGTTTTTACCCACAAATCTGTGGGTAAGGTGCCTGTTTGTGGGTGCTTTTGTGGGTGAAGCTATTTTACTTCAAATCTGTGGGTAAATTTTGTGGGTATTGAGTGTTCTTGTGGACATACACGAAATACATTCATCTACGTTTATATTGATTTTTCTACGAAGGAAAAATTATATATCTATATATGTATGATGCAAGAAAGATATTTTTAGTCTCAAGTTTTCTTGTGCTGTATATTTTTGGCTACTGCTACCTCAATATGTTCTTTTGATGAAGACTCATTTTTTTTTTATTACCATTCATATGTCAAACAGTGATACAAGAATAAATTCACATGTATATATGTTGTTGAATTACTTGAATATAATCCACCTTGAAGCTGATATATAATATCAGAACGTAAAAAAATATTTATGGGTATATTTGTGGGCATACCATCAAAATTTGTGGGTATTTTGTGGGTAAAACGTACCGTATTTGTGGGTGGCGTCTTAGACGAAAGTGGCAACACTGCCCCGAACAGAAATTGTTAGATAGTCTTGAAGATGGCTTTCTCCACCAACGTCACTGAGCCCGAACGGATATGAGGGGATTACCAACCAAGCACCCTTGACCAGTGAGAAGGATACAAATGAGCAAATCAACATCCTTAACCTCCTTGGGAAAAAGTAGTCACAGAGTACGGTAATTAAATTTGATTATGTCTGCCAGTCTCCACCACAACTAGAAGAGGACATGACAAAGCTGAATTTCTTCAGAGGAGACTATGACAAACTCGAGGAACTCTTTAGGAACATCAGCTGGCAAGAACAGTTTCAAGACAAAGATGTACGGTACAAGAAGCTACCTAGCAGATTGAGAGGAAAATCATGGATGGAATAACTGAATGTCTGCCGAGAAGAGTAAACAAGCAAGGAGAAGAAAAACAACGATGGTTCAACAAGGCTGCTGAATGAGCTGTGAAAAATAAACATTGTGCATGGAAAAGGTTGTTAGGAAACCACAGCGAAAGAAGTCGTGGAGAATATGTAAAGGTGAGAAATACCTGTACCAAGACACTAAGAAAAACAAGAAGAGACTATGAGGGAAAGCTTTTTAACGAAGTGTTGACAAACCCAAAAGCTCTCCAAGGGTACATAAACAGTAATAAAAAATCACAGACCATGTATTCAAGTTAGAAAAAACAGATGGTTCCTTGACGACCACCACAAAAAAAACTGAAGTGTGCTAAATAACTACTTCCAGTCAATGTTCATAAATGAGGATGACCACAAAGAGCTCAAACTCAATTATTTCTATTTTCAAATGTTTGGAGAGGAAATAATGGAACCACTAGATTCCCACTCAGAAGAGTATGGTGAAGATATTAGCTTTATCCACATTAATAACCTCACAGTTAAAAACAAATTCTCTGCACTAAATGAATATAAGGGACCGGAGCTAGATGGAATGCACCCAAAGGTATTGAAAGTGTTAACTGAGGAGTTGAGTGAGCCCCTAGCCCTTCTCCTCAACCACTCTATCCAGATTGCAACAGTGTCACAAAGCTGGAAAGATGCCATAGTTTCTCCAGTCGTCAAGAGTGGCAGAAAAAGCAAGTCAAGAGAATTGCCGCCTGGTCAGCCTAACAAGAGTTGTTGGAAAAGCTCTTGAGGAAATAATAAGAGACTGGGTAGTGAAATCCCTTGACAACAGAAATGTATTTTGCAGTAACCATCACGGGTTCAGGAGGGGAAGATCAAATTTGCCCAACTTATTGGTTACAACAAATGACTGGTCTAAGATGCATGACACAGATGAGCCATTTGGTGTTGTATATTCTGACTTCGCCAAGGCTTTTGACACCGTTCAACATACCAGACTAACATACAAACTTCGGAAAGTAGGAATAGGAGGAAACCTGCTAAGGTAGATTGAGGACTTCCTCACAGACAGAGTCCAAAGAGTCCATATCAGTGGCACTGAATCTGACCCAGTAAAGGTAACCAGTGGTGTCCACAAGGATCGGTGCTGGGACTACTGTTTCTAATTTACATAAATGACCTCCCCAAAATGTTGAGCTCCATGTGTAAGATATTCGCTGATGACACAAAGACTACAATTCAGCAGCGACATCTGAAAATCTTTAACAGATACAAGACAACATACACAAAATGGTAAACTGGACAGAAACATGGCTAATGAAGTTCACTTCTGCAAAGTGCAGTTTCATGCATGTGGGGAGAAGCAGTGTGAAACACACATACAACATCAGTGGAAACAACATCTTAGATGTCACTTCTGAAAGGGATATAGGGATACTGTTTAGTACTGACCTAAAATTCAATGAACATGCAAACAGTATCTAGGGACTAATAAAAAAGGAACATTCAAGAACTGGACAGTAGAGGGTTTCACAAAAGGATGCAGAACATGCGTTTGCCCCCACCTACAATACGCCATCCAGACGTGGTCTCCACAGCAAAGGGGAAACATAAACAAAATTGAAAAAGTACAGCAAAAAATTACTAGGGTCATCCCACGCCTCAGGCACCACACCTATGAGGAAAGACTAAAAATACTTGGCATCCTAAAACTAGAAGACAGAAGATGTGGCGACATGGTGGAAGTTTACAAGATACTGAAAGAAATTGAAAACATTAACCCTTCACAATTTTTTGAGAATACAAGCAATAACATGAGGGGCCACTCAAGATGGCTATACAAATGGCAATACAACAGAACACAAACCGGTAACGTGTGTGCACAGGGTCATAAACCATTGGAACAAGCTGCCACAAAGTGTAGTGAGTGCTTCTTCAATCAAAACTTTTAAGAACAGATATGGTAATCACATGGCACAGTTGGAAATGGAGGTGGGCAATAGGATCTATATAGATCAATAATGTAACCTGCAGAAATTACTGGTGAGCATTGTCTTCCAGTATCCTTGATGTTTCTTATGATTTGGCTTTGTTAAAAATCACATTACAGTACTTCTCTTATAATACAACTTTACAGAGGTCAGGTGTGCTGAACCTGCTCATTGCATTATTTTCAGTTGCTGACTTTGTACAGATGTACTCTACACCCACACTGACCCCCATCTGCCTCTCCTCACCACAGTATCTCTACATTGCCTCATATAAACATTATCACTGCCACACCACTTACTTCGTTAATTGCAGTGTCTTACTGTTCAGTAATTTATTTGAGATTTATACATTTTTAGTGATTTACAGTGCACATAGGCTAAGTGCAGTTAAAAAACTTTGAGTTGTTGTTCTAACCCAGTCCATCTGATCAAGCAGACACATCAGTCGCATGCAAGCAACCACCTCGCAGGGCTGTCCCGTGCAACGAACCAACGTTCCCATACAGCCGACAGTGCTTTGCCAAACGAGATGGAATTAGCATGGTTTGGCTCTTGGGTAGATGCCACATTTACATCTCCATCCAGTTAACAGGGGCACCACAGTAGGCTTCACGTCACCCAATCATTTGGCTACCGGTATGTGGTCACCATGTAGTGTTGTAAATGGTTTCCCTGAGTTACAGGAAACCATTTGGCTTGTCACTCAATGTAGAGCCACCTGAAGTTGACTGAAAAGTAATAAATAGAGCCAGGGAAGATGGTAGAAACAAGAAGAGAGGAGGACAGAGGCAGAAAAAGAATGACAGACATGAAGGAAGAAGTAAGCAGCCCTGCATCAAGTGAGTGGATGATGGGCACCCCCACCTACCACCACACTGAGTTGTACAGTAATGTAACAGACAGTGAGAAATCACATACGTGGGAAAACTAATAACAGCACCCCCAGTGAAATGAGCCATATTCTTAGCAAAACTTAGGATTCTTTGGGAAAAATTGCATCAGAACAATCTCATTAACTGCTGTGTAGACCTTATAGCACTCCATTATATTCCATTCCTGAACATAAATTATACTACACCACATTTTTAATGCAGTAAAAAGGATAATAAAATAAGTGTGTGTCTGACTAACTTGATGTTATTATAGGACTTATTGTTAACAAATATATAAATATGTACACAATCTTGCTACAAACTATTTCGCTGTCTTTTGTAACAAGATGCAATAGGAATCTTTACACAGCATGGAATAGTTTTTAGTTTGATGGGGAAACTCTGGCTTGTGTTACTTTCTCTTTTGCCAAGTTTAATTCCCAAGCCACACTGCACTTGGAATGACTCACTCACTTGAAATAATAACAGTGTCAATACAAGACAAAACAGAAGTAATAGTACAGTGAAGCCTTAGTCTTTTTGACAGAAAGTAAAGAATCAAGTCACCCATCTATTATTTTTCTTTTCTAATACACAGTGAACCCAGTCTTTTCTAGCATAATAAATCCAACCAGTATTTACTGAATCAGACTGTAAAGTCAGCCAGTCTTACTTTTCTACTGTACTAGAATGTAAAATCAGTCTCATTATATTAGACTACTGTATAATCAACTTGCCTCTCAAAAACTGTCCAGTATAATCAGTCTTTGAGCAGACTGCACAATCAGCCTATTTAATTCCAGCAGACTAAAATTTGCCAGACTATTTCTACAAGGCTGAACAATTCTTAATTTTCCAGATTTACTGCACAAATAATCTACCATGGGCTTTCCCAGGTTTTATGTCACTAGGCTTGGCTGGTGGCAAAAGTGTCTGATGTAATTTGCCAAGCTGTCGTCTGCTCCCCATGAACATCACAGATAAAACCTCTTGCTCCCTGCAGCTTCAGTAGCCTTCTGCTTGTGTTTATTTTCATCTCGGCACAGTTCACGCATCACGCACAGAGAACACTTTGTCTTCATTTTCCCATGGCATCTAGTACCTCAAGATTTTTATTAATACTGTGAGTGCAAAATGGGAGCTGGCATTTTATGTGAAGTTTATAAAGAAGTGACAATGGCTGAGCACCTTGGAAATGCCTGTGGATCCAGCTTTCTGCGCCCCCACTGCCGTTCTGCCCTGACTAGATGATGTATAGTATGGTTCCTCTTGGGATCACTCACCTAACTCCCACCTGCATAATCTAATGAGTTAAGACATTTCTCTTATTTCATATTATCACAAATGAGGCATAGCTTCAATAAGCAAAAATTGCAATTATGAAACCTGACCCAGTGTACAGCAAGAACAGGAGTGAGAGTGATCGCACCATCATGCTGGCTTCAGGCACCCACACCAAAATCCCTATGTTGTTGTTGCCCCAGACTCATCAGAGATGTGAATCTGCTGGACTGCAGGCCTAAGCTGCCCTTCTCTTGCAGTCCACCATCCTCCTCTTGGGGGATAGGCAAGTAACTGAGGGACCTATGTACAACCATGCAGTTGAGTTGCTATATCGATGCCACCACATGAAAGCGTTCCTCTCCAACACTACATGTGTCATAATACAAACCATTTACATATCCTAAGTCTGCATGACGGTGCCAAAGAACAGGAAATTAAATATCAAATTTAAATATACAGTACTAATGACAATTATAGGAAAAAAAAAAAAAAAAATGCTGCTCAGTCTGAGACAGTGCTCCCTACAAGCACTAATCATTATGACAGCAGATGGATACATGGACACAAATGCACTAGTAACAGGCTATGACTCACTGGAATGCTCAAGACGCTAGGCACTTTTAGCTTGGGCTCCAAAGAGATCATGTTTCTGCAATTTTCTAGTTTAGAATGAACCAAAGCATCAGCTAGTTAGTGTGAGGTACAACTGTGTGTGAGATTTACTTCTGAAATGTACAATAATTTTTATTTTCTGGATTAAAAAAAAAAAAATGCTGTCACTATGTATATATCATACTAAAGTGTGCATATATTGCAAGTAATTTTAAAACTGAAAGTAGAAATGTTTTGAGCAACGGCACATAACTTAATCTACATAAACGAGCATAGCAAATAACTAGTATTCTAGAATATTCAGATATTCACTTCATTCATCTATGCCAGTCAAACATATTTTCATAATCTGATAAACAAATAACTTATCAATGTAAAATATGCCAATTTTAAACAGCCTCCAGTTACAATGGTGTAACTTATAAAAGTAAATCTTGTACAGAACTAAGGTAAACACATAATGAACTCTGCTACAGCAAATTGTATAACATGAAAATATAATACTGTCCTACTAAGTACACTTCAATTTAATATTGCCTACTAACTTGTTAACTATATATCTTGTGAAATGCAACATGTACCTATTTAAACCACCTCACCATCAATTAAATGCAATAGCAGTGAGACTCATTTGTTGGAAGTAACTATACTGATTTTACACTATCTTGACCTAAAATTACCATCTTGCCATCTTGAATTCTGACCTGTAACAAAAGATCAACACTAGAATATGGTGCGATTTTGAAGAAGTGCTATGCAAAGAATGTAGAGCCACAGCATCGTCTTTTTCTCCTTTCGAGCTACGTGAAATAAAATGCAAAAGGACGGAAATCTAGGCCAAGTTAGTGTAAAAGAACTATAATTTGTAGTGGGCAATTAACACCATGAATCCAAGAGACATCCTTGTTTGTTTATCCTTGCTGTTTCCAGACAATTTTATTCAACTTGGGATGAGCTTGTTGTACTAAGGGGGTTCATGAATGCTACATCTAACCCCTTCTGTCTGTAAAGTCTGTCCTTAGCTGAAGAAAACTGTCAGGAGATGGCAAAAATAAAGGACATCCTGGATTCAATGGGTTAACATTCAGTGTCATTATACTATATCTTTTTGAAACTGCAAAACTTTCCTTACACTGGATTTTGAAATTATTTGTCATTTCCAAATAAAATGCTCTAATACTTACACAAACTTCCCACACAATGTTCTCTTAGCCTCTTCCATCCAATGACATATTTTTCACCTTTTTGCTATCTCCAAAAAATAATATGATCTGGGTTTTAGGATTTTTTGAACTGGTGAGGGTAGATACAGCTTACATTTACCTCTTCATTACTTGAGATTTTCAAGAAGCTGAATAAAATCATCTCGACGTATAAAGAATACATCAACACATGTCGCTGTAACTGAAGAAATTCAATAACATGAAACCTTGAATTTGGGTGTATTTTTTTTTTTTTTTTAGCTTATTCTTGCTTCCAGAGGATTCTTTTTTTCTTATGTTAGGAAGAGTTTCTCATAGTGAAGGGTAAATTTGGGCTATATCTACTGGTAACCCCTTCAGATCAAAAAGGTAATCCTAACCTCAATAAAATATCAAGAGATGGCAAGTATAAAAATGAAAAAGATGTCCCCGAGCTCAGAGGGGTAATAAAATATCTGGACTGATCCACAGACCCTCACACATGCACCAAATGGTCCTCAGCCAATGTTTTACCAAAATAATATAATAATGAATACAATGTATGAAACTTTTCATTTAAAGTATTTTATGCATCTGATATACTGTATATACCGGTATATAACACTGTAGTATTTAAAACAATCACGAAATACTATACAAGTACAAAATAAGATATTTCCTCCCCTTAGTTCCGTGTAACAGACTCTTCCACCTTTCCTTGTGAAAAAAAAAAAAAAATAAAAAAAATAAATAAATAAATAATAATAATAATAATTTGGACTCCAGTTAAGCTACAGTTATGAGAGTTAGAGGGTGTGCTAACAAGCAGAATGTGTGTTTATTGTCCAACATTACTTGTGTCCAAATCATCTACTGTACAGCTGTTCAATCATTTACAAACAATCATCCTGGCAGTAAAGTACCAATATTCCTACAGTACATCAATCAGTTTTGAAAGGTGACTGAAGAAACAGCTATGACCTGGTGGTACAGTAGTGGACTGAGACACTGGGAACTGTAACGTCTCATGATCAATCCTGCCCATGGTCAATGGATAGAAGAGGAAGGCTCTTTTTTTTATTAACTGGTAATCTAATGTGTGTATGGGTGTTACAAGTCAGTCCCAATACAAAAGTCAGGACTGAGTTCCTGGTCAAACTCAAGAAAGATTATGAAGATCACCCAGGAAAACTTAACAAAATTTATCCCATGATAATGGGCAATCCCAGTGATATGTGAACTGAGTGATAAGACTGCACCAGTTTTTACTGTACCAAATTCAATCACTGCATCAGTTGCCAGGGTTGGACAAAAAATCATTTTTTTTTTTAAATAAAAAAACTGACTTTTAATTTAAATCAGATTTTAACAATATATATATATTTTTTTCTTGTACTAAACCTTTGCCAATGTTTAGTGAAACCATATTTTGGTATCAATTTTGGGAATTCTGTCAAAAGACTATCATACCATACAGGGTCCTTTTCCTCCCACTTGCTGCAATGTGTCAATTAGGCATGATTATATATCAAAGTTCAAATAAAGAAACTTACAAAATAATAATGTGAATGGGAAGTAGTAGTAAGAAAATGCACTACGGGCCAGCACTCGTTGGTATGGGGGAGGTTACTCAAGCTGCTGCATCACTGTGTGTCACATACTGATGAAAGTTGTCAACTTGTATTATACATTTTGTCAAATTTGGATCATAATACTGTACTTATATTGAATCATGAATTGTGCTCATATGTCAGCAATGAATATAGGCTTAATGACATTTATTCTTTCCTGTGTTTAACTTTTGACTATTTGACTTGTAACTAGAAGGCAGTGGTTCACTGGTGCCTGACTGGATACAGGATCAGTACAATATGAGTAAAGGACAAACAGACTTGATGAATCTGTACAATACACATCAATCACATTCTCTATTTTCTTCCTTTGTACTATAGCTATTTATAAAAAAATCCATTTTGATTTAAACAATGATTTTTTAACTGATTTAAACTTATTTAAATCCATCCATCTATCCATCATCCAATCCTACGTTGCCCCATGAGGAGCGTAGGAGCCCGGGGCTAGGCAGTTGGTCCTAACATTTAAGATGAGAGTGACCAGCCTCACTCATCCCTGAGTGGCATTACGTGAGCAATAAAGCCCAATCACCCCATGGATATAAACCTTCACCGGCTCAATCCGACTGGAGCACAATAATTACCCACTAAACCACCAGGCGCCAAAATTTGGTTGTATGGTTACCACCCAGTGTAGTAAAATATAGTTTCCTGGCGTACAGGAAACCATTTGGCTTGTCACTCATTGTAGAGCCATCCATAGGCAGAAGGAAGAGGAAAGAATGAAGGAAAGAAAGACAGAAGAGGGAGTGTAAAGTCACCCGTAGGCAGAAGGACGTGGAAAGAATGAAGGAAAGAAAGATAGATGATGATGGAAGGAAAGAGGGATGGAGGAGAGAAAAGGGCAGACACCTGAGAGCAACACTACATCGAGTGAGTGGATGGTGGGCGCCCCACATGATTTAATTAATCTGATTTTAATCAAAACAACCCTGTCATTTGCAGTTTTATCACTTGGTACAAAAGGGGCTCATTTGTTGGAAAACATTTCCCTCCACATGAGGTATGGTTCCCCATGTCATCACAATGTGTCCGCATTCACTAATAACTGCTGTGTGGTGTACAGTGTTTCAGAGGTGAACAGGGTTACTGTTCTTAGATTATGTAATCAAGGAAAGTTTATTTTCTCTGTTGGAGAAAATGAAAGGAATTGCATTTTTCAGAAAGATTATGTGACTTCTCATACTGCATTCACAATTGTTTTTCTTCAAGAGTTCTCTGGTAACAGTGTTATTGGTGATGGCCTTTGATTACCTTCATCTATTTACATCACACTACCATACTTCTTTCCCACATCACACCACCATACTTCTTTTCAGATGGATGTTTTTGAGAATGACTTGGATTTTATTGAGAATGGTTTGGATTTTAGAAAGCTCAGGAGGACTCCTATGACTTCTTCCTGTGTCATATATTTTCCACACTACACCTAATGTTCTACTGAATGTTATTTATGTCTTTCCAATACTGTGCTGAGATGGACTGCATAAAAAACAAACAAGAAAATATTAACATGATACTGTATATGCAAAAATAAACTATTAAGGAAGAGGTGCTATGATGTCACCCACACTGATGAAAATACTGGAGGAAGTGAAACACAATACAGTAGTCCTCACTCTAGGAAACCTATTTCTTTTAAACAACATTTTCACTATCAAATCTATAGTAAAATAAATAAAAATTGCTTAATAAATCTCAAATGCTACTAATAAAGCTACTTTGGCAGTTCCCCTACTTTACACTCTGGAAAAAGTCATCATATTCTGGAATGCATCCCCGATTTATAGCTTGGACTGTCTGTACTACAAGGCCACTACTAGCATTTGGAAATTTTAATCTAATCTAAAAATGATACCATGTTTCTTTATAAGAGATCTCCGAATATGGGTTGGCCATGGTATAGTTGTTTTCTGTTGACTGGAAGCTAAACCAAGGGCCAAAACCAGCTGATTGCTTCACTACAATTGCTAGAAGCTGTAGGGGAAAGAGATATTTGAGCTGTGCACTGAGATTTGTAATAGCTTGGACTATGAATCTATGCACAGTCACTCATAAGCAAAATCACTTCTGGTTGAAAGTTTCGTAATGATGACTGTGTGACGAGTTACCAAGGTTGTAGCCACATTTCACTCTCATGACAGTACTTCCCAGGGTCCATGGTAGCCACCTATCTACTTCCTGTAACTTGGAAAATTCAGACCAGTGATAAAAAAGATGGATACTTTCCCTGCACAGATAGATACTTTCCTTTTAGAAGCTAGTGGTAAATTTTAGCACCCATTGTGAACCTGGTAAGCTAAGCAACATTCCTGACAAATACATCTATGAGCTAAGTTTTCACAAGGAAGGTTGGAAGAGTTCATTACACTAAACTTCATGCCAAGTGTCAAAATTAGTCCATACTAAAATTTTCAATAATTTCTTGACCACACAAACTGACATAGCTGGATGTATGTGGTGTTTCTCTTTTGTGAACAAGAGCATAAAGGTGGCTTTAGTACAGGAAGAGAGAAAATGTCAAAAATGGTGAAGTTCACATCCTCACCCACCCTTTCAGAAGAACAGTATGGCAAGGCAACTCCTCATCTGCAGATCAGGTCATAAGTCTGTTGAATATGAGATACCGAAATGTCGATATGGCAGAACTAGTTATCAAAACCTTTCTCTTAAAAATCTACCCCTCTGCAGTCTGTACAAAGTTTTGATTTCTGTCATTTTCCCTTCACTCAGAGCTTCAAGAATACTTAAATTATAAAAAATTACAGAGAAATGGATTATTGGAGAAAATCCAATCCAACCACAAAATTATGATAAATTACGCAAATTTACCTCAGATTATCAGGATATGAGAAATTGAAGCTGTTGGGCTGGAAGGTAGGGAGGGAGTCAAAAAAAACTAAAATAAAATACACCTGACTTGGACAGACACAATGAGGAGAGATGCATGACTGACTGACTGGCTGACTTGTATGGGTGGGTGAAGGTGCTGGTTGGTATGAATTTGTCTGCAGGATTATGTGGACATGGAAGGGAAAAGTAAAGGTAAAGGCATGGCAGAAAAAGGTAAGCAGTAAGAACTAGGAGGAGCATGGGGTGGCAGGAAAAAGGCTTGGTTATGAAGAGTTGAGAGGAATGTAGGTTGGCAGAAAAGACTATGGGTAAGCAGATAAGGTCTGGAAGTGTGCAGGTATGAAAATGTAAGGGTAAGCAGGAGAATTGAGAAGTGTTAGTGGATGGCAGGGGTGTGTAGGTGAGTGTGTGGGTGGCAGGGGCCAAATTCTAGGAGTGGTGCTGGTCGTAGGTGAAGGTGAAGGTTTGGCGGTAGGAGAGACGGGGTGGTGGCGTGGGGGGGTGGTCGTTGGCGTCACCTCCACCCCCACCCGCACCATCACCACCCACATTACCAGGTAACACTGAAAAGAAATAAGTCCATGAAAATTAACATTCATACATACAGTATATGTCTGGAGCACTCGGGTAAGCAGTTGCTTTTAATCTATCCCAAGCACTTACGGCAAGTTAGAATGAAGAGAAAAACCTGTACTGTACACAGGAAAATTAATCCAATATATTACCAATATGCTGTGAATCGAACTCGGGACTCTCAGGTGAGAGCCAAGCAGCATACCACTACACCACGACCAATGGACTTACCTAAGTGCCAGTGGGTTACTTTATCCTCTTCAGGCCCACAGTGAGGGCGGAGGGACATTGGTTACAAGATTGTGACAATGTGAGATAACTTTTACCTGGTTGTGGTGTAGTGGTATGCTGTCTGGCTCTCACCTGAGAGTCCTGGGTTCCATACCCGGCATATTGGTAATATATTGGATGATTTTTCCTGTGTACAGTACAGGTTTCTCTCTTCATACAGTACATATTACTTGTTCTTTCTGGTACATAACCAAAAGTCTCTCTATCTACAGTTTTCTTCATTCCTTACTTTCTTCCACCTTCATGGCCTTGTAGCTGCTTCCTTCTTTGATAAACCTTAATTCTTTGCTCAAACTTTTGCCATTAATTCTAACTTTGACAATTCTAATTCTTTTTTTTTTCTATCACCTCCTCATACTGCTGCATCATGCATGATATTACAGTGCTGTAAATATCTCAAAAGATGTACTTTCCACCTTCAACAGTAATTTTGAATTTTGGGAATTGCACTGTACCGTACTCTTTAGGGTTCTAAGGGATGGTTCAATCTGTTTTTGTGATGAGAAAACTTATTATTGGATGCTTCATCAAATTACTCATCAACAAAGTAATTCATGGATATTGGATATTACAAAGCATATTAGAAAATGATCCAAGGTAGACACTGGTAACTCTTGCACCACCCCTACAATAGGTGAGACTTGAACTATGTATTATATGGCCTACCCTGTACTAAAGAGAGTGCAATTCACCTAATGTCTAGTGACCAAAGCAAGAAAAAAAAAAGTTACTGACCTGAGTGTGGGCCATTTGTGTGCCTGCGTGAGAGTGGTGTTGGGGAGGTGAGGTCGACAGAGTTGTTGCGCCGGTGGAGGGGGGAGTCCTGGGGGAGGTAATGCTGTGGGGGTGGGGGTGGAGGGGCAACCAAGAAGGGGGGTGGGGCAGGGTGATGGTGAGGGTGGTGGGAGTGGGGATGGGAGTGGGCAGAGGGGTGAGGGTGAGGGTGGTGGAAGTGCGACGTTCGAGGCAGGGTGAAGCCAGTGCGGGGCGGGATTGGAGGTGGAGAGACATCCCGAGGAGGCAGCTCAGGGGCATCAGGGGCCTGCTTCACCTGTGGCAGCAAATATAACAGTAATCATCATCATTATCATCATCCAGACCTCCTTTCCCACCCAAGGGCAGGGTGAGGAGTAGCAATGTCCAAACAGCACAAACTTGCCCAATCCAAATTGGCCACACTTCCACATTCTGCAGCTTCAGCCAAACGTATCTGATTGAGTAAATAACAGTAATCAACGTAATTATTTCTATTTACCATTCTTCATCATCATCATATCACACTTTACCATGCATCACTGTCATATCCCTGTTTACCATTTGTCACCATTGCAATCTTTATCATTCATCATCGCCATCACCACCCTCACCCCTTTTTTTCTCCTAGTTAAGATTGGGTGTGCTAAGCCGACTCCGCTCTTTCTTTACCCCTGCACAATTGTTGACTCTATACAGGGGTTTTATCCGCCCCTGTGTGGAGTACAACTCTCATGTGTGGGGAGGCTCCCCACATACAGCTCTTCTCAATAGGGTGGAGTCAAAGGCTTTTCGTCTCATTAACTCTCCTCCTCTTACTGACTCCCTTCAACCTCTGTCTCTTCGCCGCACTGTTGCATCTTTATCTCTTTTCTATCGCTACTTTAATGGTCACTGCTCCTCTGAACTGTCTGCTTGCATTCCTCCACCTCTACGATGGGCGCGTAGCACCCGTCTGGCAGCAAACTCTCATCCCTTTTCTGTCCAACTCTCTAATGCAAGAGTTAACCGTTACTCCCAGTCTTTCATTTATGCAACAGGTCAGCTCTGGAACTGTCTCCCTCTGTCTGTATTTCCTTCTGCCTATGATCTCCAGTCTTTCAAACGTAGTGTGTCCAGGCATCTCAAAATGATCGGATCTTGAATTTGGCTCTCTATTGTATTTTGTTTTTCTCTTGGAGGGAACTGTTACTGCGGGCTCATGCCTTTGGTTCCTTCTTCCTTGCATTAAAAAAAAAAAAAAAAAAAACTAGCACTATTACATTCCTATTCAACATCCATCATCATCACCATCATTTTTTTCCAATGAACATAAAATCATTGTACAGTTTATCTCTAACAACATCAACCTTCTAACCCCTTTTTCCCCACTAAAAAAATATGAGGTGAGACAGGACCCAGAAAGCATAGGGAGAGAAACCAAGACAGGGCAAGAATTATAAACAGTACCACAGACCTTTTAAACTTCTCAGCCTCAGAGGGTATGGGGGTGTTTTATGGTTACTGTCTGACGCACCACTAGCCAACCTGCCTTTCCAAACAAGATCACATCTGAGATTATTTTTTCTCCCCATTTCTGATGCCTAAGATACTGTCAAATTATTGTGGAATGAATGCCAACTGGGGAAATATATATATATATATATATATATATATATATATATATATATATATATATATATATATATATATATATACTGTATATATATATATATACGAACATCTTAAAAATACAAGAAAATAAAAAATAATTATAAATAAACTTTTGTAGAGTAAAAGTTTGATAATTATAAATTCAAAGTCTCACTTCAACACTGATACTGAACCACTCATTCCAAGAGCAGTCCATCCTTTAACAAGCTTCTCTATCATCATAACAACTCACTGCACAAATTATTTCCTTCCACACCCGACACTGTAACACCTTCCATTATCCTTCCCTGGCGATTTTGTCATATGATGATGCGATGCAGTTTTACGCTGTGCATGATCATGATGATGGCAGTGAAGGTTTAATGATGATGATGAAGATTTATGTTGTAAACTCCCTTCTTGCAGGCCACTGATGGTGATGTTATATGCTGTGCACTCCCTTTTTCCTGGGTGGTGATGATGATGATGATGATGATGATGACTGATGACTGATAACTGTTGATGATGACTGATGACTGATGACTGCTGATGAA
Organism: Coenobita brevimanus; assembly: GCF_032717465.1. Lineage (NCBI taxonomy): Eukaryota > Metazoa > Arthropoda > Malacostraca > Decapoda > Coenobitidae > Coenobita > Coenobita brevimanus. The sequence goes on from NC_136995.1 coordinate 3,297,607, forward strand.
TGATGACAATGATGATCTAACACTGAATCACCTCTTTCCCATAGGTTATAAATTATATTCCATTATACATGCATTCACTTTACAAAAGATTCCATAAACATAACTATTCAACATCAGGACCCCCTCTGAAAAGAGGATCCAAACAGCTGTGTGTAAGTATATAGTCATCCCCTCCAACTTGAGTCCTCTACCAGCAGACCACCAATTGCGTGTAAAGAACAACACTGAGCAGCAGGATCACTGTCCTGACCTTTTTTTCCAAGCCAAGGATGAGGTGAGGTAGGATCCAGACAAAATGAAAGAGACAGTATGAAAGTTGGATACTATCAACAGTGTGCCCAACGAAATGGTCCTGACAATCAATGACTCACATCATTCAGGCTCTCACAATCCTGCACTTACTTCCTAATCATATGTACAAATTTTAGGATATTTTTTCTTTACAGATGCATTTCATTTGAAATACAATAAACAGTACATTAATTACTGCAGTTCAAGTGACTTAATTGTTATGTTTGCTAACATACCTTGGGTGAGGTGTCGCCAACAGAAGGCTTTCTCTTGGGTCTTGGAGGCAGTGGGGGAGGAGGAGCCTGGGTAGGAGGCTGCGGTGGCTGCGGAGGTGGTAAGCTTATGGAACTGGACCCTGCATCTGAAATGACATATTTAATTTTACAGACCGTGATGATGTGCATGTGATTAAAGTGTTAAGAGAAATACTTTGAGATGGTTTGGCCATGTGGAAAGGATGGAGATTCAGCAACTGACTAGAAGACTGTATGTGGATAAGATGAATGGGGAAACCAAGGATGAGATGGAGGGGAGATATATGAAAAAGGGTGTATGACAGTTGGAGGGAGGGGACCCAAATGGAAGAAGAGTGGGCAACACGGAGACAATTATTTTGTATGTGGCCACCCCTTATGGGTTTTAGGCGTCTAGCAACTGACAGATGGTTAGATAGATGGCATAATATGTTTGAAACATAGTCCTTGCCAAATCTTTTACCTCATCAGCAAACATGATATACAACAACTGTATCATGAACAATTATATAACAAGAAAAAGGAATAAACAGCACACTTGGAATGGATTAACCAAAATTATCATGCAGTTGGCAAGTTAATGTACAAAAGATGACTGGATAACAATCACTATATCTGTACTATTTTTACTCTAACGACTGATTTTTGTCCTTTTGCAGATTAATTAAAGTAGTTTCATGGCAGAAAATGACAATACTATCACTCTACATCCCTTCCACAGCACTTTTTCATGATTAGCATCATATTATAGTGTTAATTTATTGTAACACCAGAGGATTCAAGATGGACAGATGATAATTTTTGGTCCAGTTAAAGTAAAAAACAATACCATATGGTGTTCGGCCCTTGAGTCCAGATGATGTCCTATCGTTGCTACCAATTTTATTCAGAACATGAGAGGCCTCTCATACTGAAATATTTTTATTATAGCTGTATGCAACTCTCCCAGTTCAATGAAGATATTCTAAGCTTATTAAAACCATCATATGATGGCCAAATAAAAAAAAAAGCTTAAGACATCCCTGGGCTGAACAGATTAAATGCAAATGAGTTGCTCTGGGACTGTTGCAGCCATGCTTTGGGGTTTCATGTAGTTCAGTGGGTATGAAGTTATGGATATTAACTCTCTCAGTATCCACTAACTCACTCTCAGCTGAAGAATTTCATCTAGTGTTTGCTAAAACATACACTAGAGTTGTTCTGACAATAAGAGAGTTAATGATACCAGTATTATCACTCAATTCCCTATGACTTACTCTCAGCTAATCAGAATCATCTGGTGTTTGGTCAAATAAAATATGAGATGAGTCAATTCTAGGCTTATATATGAAAATGTAGCTCTTATGCACTCGACTCAACATAGCTAATGAATTAAATAATACTATATTTATATATATTTTTGCTATCTTTGAACTACGAAAAGCATTTTTTGCCGCAATGAACAGCAAAATTATGATACGGAACTAAAAACACTCACTCTGGGTACCAATCACAACTTGTGCAAAGACAGAGAAGTTGGGTCCAGATTGTTCCATCTGTTGCTCTTGCTGCAGATCCTGCTTCTGTTGGGCAGTTGGGAGGGGGCCAGGGGTGATGGGAGAGGTAGGTGTGAGGCCCTTTGGCGTTCCTCTTTCACTTACACTGCTGCCGACCCCGCTGATGCTACTCTCGTCATCGCCCACCTTGCTGCCTGGGGTGTCATCAGTGAAGCTGGTAGGCCAGCGTGGGGTTGGGATGGGGTTAAGCACCATGTCCTTGTTGCGGATCTTGATGCCTGGGGACTTGGTAAAGTTGGGTGGCCACTTGCGTTCCTGTTGGAAAAGAACAAGTCAGGTACTCCATCAGAATGCGAGCTGAGTGGACTGTGGGCAGAAGGTGACCTTCTCCCACAGTTCAGCATCCACCCTACACTAGAGAGGGAGGGAACTGAGGGATGTCTGTATAATGGAGCAACTGAGTTGCCTGGGTCTACTGATAGCAATGCATGAAGGCATCCCTCTCCAGCACCTACTACATCATTAACAAATTAACAAACACAATCTTTAAGGCAGTACACATAATTTGGATATGAAAAATAATGAGCATGCTGTGGATGCAGCCCTCCTCCTATGGAAAAATGATACACTAATATACTCAACTAAAATTATGACAATGCAAAGTCAGTTTTAGGCTCGTATAAAACCAAGCCTCCTAAAATACTGTCACTAAAAGTGCCTGAAACCGAACCTGATGACCATATGGAATCCCTATACTGTATTCACTTTTAAAGACACAATAGTAACGCCTTGTAAAATGCAATACAATTACCCAAGTAAAAAATAAATAATGCACCGATCACTTTCTGTCTATCTATAGCCCGACGCCCTAATCCCACAAAGGGTGGCTGCAGACAAAACGCCTCCAAGTCGCTCTGTCACCCACCATTTGACTACCCTCCCCCCAGCTCACTCCCCCCTCCCTCATATACCTCTCAACTCCATCCCTCCATCTCATCCTCGGACTTCTCCTCCCTCCACCTCACCTAAATACACCCTCTTAGTCAGTCTTTCATTCTCCATTCTCTCCACATGTCCAAACCACCTCAGTGTATTTCTCCTAATCTTCTCAACCACATTCACATCCACCCCACAACGTTCTTTCACTTCTTCATTCGTCAACCTGTCCCTCCATGTCACTCCACATGCTCCTCTCAAGTAGCTCATTTCCACTGCTCTCACTCTTGACTTGTTCCCCTCTTGCAAGGTCCATGCCTTGCTTCCATACGTCAGGGTAGGGATCACAATACTATCATGCAGTGACTAGTTAACTTCCATACTCACCTCCCTATTTCTCATCACTGCTTTCAGTGAACCAACAACCTTCCTTCCCTGCTGTACCCTTTCACGCACTTCATCCTCCAAGGTTCTATCCTTACTCATCACACTACCCAAGTACTTGAATGCACTCACATTCTCCATTTCCTTGCCATCCAACCTCACCGTGTATTCTGTGACTTCAATCCTCAAACACCATAACTTTACTCTTGTTTATATTAACTTTCAGATTCCTCTTCCCACACACTGTCCCAAATTCATTCACCAAACCTTGCAACTCCCATTCATCTTCACTCAGTAATACTGTATCGTCAGCAAAACAATTACACTGGAATCTTCCAAATCTCACCCTCATTCATTAGATCCAGCCCCACATCCACTGCCCTACCTTCCACCTCCTTTACAACACCATCCATGTAATTATATTAAACAGCCATGGAGACTTCACACAACCCTGTTTCAGTCCCACACTGAGATCAAAGAACTCACTCAGCTCACCATCCACTCACACCATAGCCCTAGCTCCTTCGTACATACTCTTCACAGCACTCATAAATTTCCCTTCCACTCCATATATTCTCAATACCTTCCATATACCTTGTCTATCTATTCTGTCATAAGCTTTCTCCAAGTCCATGAAGGCAGCACATACTTTCTTTCCCTTCTTTAAATACTTCTCCACTAAACATCTTAGAACAAATATCTGATCTACACATCTTTTTCCCTTCCTAAATCCCCCTTGTTCTTCTCCAACTAGCTTCTCTTTCTGGCTTTCAACAAATTGCCTGGAACACTTAAGTGGATGATAACAACCCAGATAAAGAGACCCATATTCAAAGTACTTCTGGTGGTTTTGTAGCACCTCTTACTTATTAATTTATTCTGCACACTGCACCTCGGTATCATCTTGTATGCTGGTGATGCAAACTATGTCAACAGTATAAAGACATAAACAGCATACAAAAGGATGCTAAAGTGTAATATGACATGAAAGAGTGAAAGGAAGGGTTGGGTACAGCAGCATGAAATCTGTAAAACTGTCATGCTGCGATGGAGTGAGGGGAAGAGTTGGTGTCAAGCTGTGATGGTGAATGTTACTAAATCTGTCAAGATGAGATGGAATGAGAGAAAGTGTTGGTCAATCAGTCAAGGAGAAATGGAATAAGGAAAAAAGTTGGTAAGTCTGTCAAGAAGAGATGGAATGAAAGAAGGAGCAGTCTGTCAAGGAAAGATGGAGTGAGAAGAGTTGGTCAATCTGTCAAGCTGAGATGGAATGAGAGGAGGAGCTGGTCAATCTGTCAAGGAAAGATGAAGTGAGAGGAAGAGTTGGTAAATCTGTCAAGCTCAAGAAGATTTAGGTTGACTCTCACTAACAACACGAAGGTCAGCAAGGCAACCAGTTTTGAAGTCCCAATCTTCCCTGGACTCGAAGAGGCAACCATTGAATTTACAACCCAGGTCCCTAACTCAGCTCTATGGACTAGTACAGTCGTGGGCAATAACCAATCCACTTCTTAACGATAATAACTAGACTGTGAGCAATAACTTCTGAAACCCAACACTGACATCGTCGACGTTCAAGCAACTTCTCAGAATATTGAGTAAGAGTTTCATATTTATTCATCTCAAACTAGATCGATGAACATTGCGGAAAAATCGAACTGTTTGAACACGCGCTATAGTTCATTTACTTAAACTTGGCCCAACTTTTCATCTTTTTGTAGCATATTTACCGTAAATATGTGGCAGAATAAAATGATATTACGGCTCTACATTCTTTCCACAGCACTTCTTCATGACTAGCTCCATATTTTAGTGCTACTCTCGTGTTACAGTGCATCATTCAAGATGGTAGGATGACAATTTTACGCCAAGTTAGAGTGAACGGAACAGAGATAAGGTTTTCAATGTATTTCACCAGTTGTAAATTTTTTTCAGACGGAATTGTTTATTTATTTATTGTTTAAACTGAGATGATGGGAGCAAATATTCGGCAGAGAATCATGTGGTATAAATCCGTGGTGATGGGGCCGTAAAGACTGCTTGAAAAGTTCTCTCGCCTCTACTGTTTTTCTCTCTATGCACTTTGAAAATAAGTTTGGTGAATCTGCTGCAAAATACAATAATAATAATAATAATAATAATAATAATAATTTGTGGTCACAAATTCAATACACTGGACTGAGAGAGAGAGAGAGAGAGAGAGAGAGAGAGAGTGTGTGTGTGTGTGTGTGTGTGTGTGTGTGTGTGTGTGTGTGTGTGTGGGGGGGGGGTGAATGGACAAGATTTTTTATGCTGACCGTAGATGCTAACAACTAATGGGTCTGGCGGGAGAAACATATGGTTTTGCAAATCTATCTATTGCCAGACGTCTTAATCCCAAAAGGGATGGCCACAAACAAATAATCTCCATGTCCCCTTGTCCCCCGCCATTTCGCTGCCCTCCGCCCAGCTCACACACCCCCTCTCTCATACATCTCTCCACTCCATTCTTCCATCTCATCCTCGGCCTCCCTCTCCCTCTCGCCCCTCCACCTCACTCACATACACTCTCCTCGTTAGTCTCTCGCTCTCCATCCTCTCCACAAGGCCAAACCATCTCAGTGTGTTTCTCCTAACGCTTCCGTTCACATCCACATCCACACCACAACTCTCCACCACCTCCTCATTTGTCAGTCTGTCTCTCCATGTGACTCCAAATGCTCGTCTTAAATAACTTATTTCCACTGCCCTCACTCTTGACTTCTGCCCTTCCAACAAGGTCCAAGCTTCACTTCCATATGCTAGAGTTTGCATCACTATACTATCATGCAGGGGCCTTTTATTTCCATGTTCACTTGCCTATTTTTTAACACTGCTTTCACGGAACCAGCAACCTTTCTTCCTTGTTGTACCCTTCCAAGCACTTCACCCTCTAAAGTTCCATCCTTACTCATCCCACTACCCAAGTACTTAAATGCAATCACATTTTCCACTTCCTCATCATCCCTCCTCGCTGTACACTCAGTGACCTCATTTCTCTCGAAGGCTGAGTTTATATATCCTGCACTGGAAGGTGGGACAAGGAAGTGTGCGATATAATTATGTAAAAAAGGAGGAGGAGGAGGAGATGATGATGATGATGATGATGATGATGATGATGATGATAAGGAGGAGAAAAAGAGATTAGGATGATAATGATGATGATGACCATGCGTAGGAGGAGGAGGAGGAGGAAATGAAGATGATGATGATGACCATGCGGAGGAGGAGGAGGAGGAAACCATCTTCAAGGCCTACTTCCCTTGATGACAGTGACAAGCCTCCAAACACCTCTTAGGCGATCAATCCTCAGTCTGGCCGTACCTGATGGGGGAATGCTAACCACCTGACCACCACGCGTCCACGAGAAGGTAAACTGGACCTTTGCGGGCTACCTCCAATGAACTATTATTAATATTATTATTATTATTATTATTATTATTACTACTACTGATCTCTACCTATTACCAAACGTGATGATTTTTATATCCGTCATTATTATTATTATCATCAATATTATTACTCATCTCCACCTACTACCACAAGCGGAGTTCTTTATATTCATCATTATTTTTATTATTATTATTATTCCGTCACTTTTTGTCTCCGATTTCCTTCATACTTAATAAGGATGTACAGCACCAGACCCTGTTACACTGACCCAGTTTCAGTGACCTTGACCTGCTTTTCAAGGTCACAGGTCCAAATGTGTTCAAAGATTATGAATTTTCAACCTCAATTTGCTACAACACTATATAAGATACACGAACATGGAAGGGAATCCCGTGATAAAATTATTTTCCAGAAATTTGTATGGAAAAAAATCTGGTCATTGATGCGTGACGTTACGATATTTGGGACATCCCACTCCTCCAGTGCTCTTCTGTACAGGAAAAAACAAAACAAATGAGGCACTTCTTGGACTTAGACGTTTTTGTCTGGTCCTAGAACAGGTCTGTATACTTTTTGGTGGCAGTTTGACCAACGGGTTTCGAGTTATTACAAAAAACAATATTCTCATAGGTGGACATCAGTAACTATTTGGCAGTTACAATCTAATTACTACTACTACTACTACTACTACGGGTGGCTGACCTTTGCTCCCTTCCTTTTATGTCTTTCTTTCCTCTTTCCTCTTCCGTGTCTACAGGTGACTCTACAGTACACTAGAGTGACAAGCCAATTGGTTTCCTGTACACCAGGAAACCATTTACTATGTTAGGTGGTAACCATATAACCAAATTATGGTGCCTGGTGGTTTAGTGGGTAATTAAGGTGCTTCAACCGGATTGAGCCGGTGTCGGTTTATATCCAGGGGGTGGTTGGGGCTTACTGTTCCCGTAATGCCACTCAGGGATGAGTGAGGCTGGTCACTCTCATCTTGAATGTCAGGACCAACTTGCCTGGCCCCGGGCTCCTACGTTTCTCATGGGGCCACACAGGATTAGAAAATGTATAATTAGTTACTTTAAAATATCAGACGGTCACATCAACCCATACCTTTCCAGAATAACTCCCTCAGCCTGAAAAAGTCTTGATTTTCTTTCTCATGTCGGATTCATTTATTTAGGCCGAAAATCATACTCGTAGTGAAGGTGTTACTGATCACATACACTACAGCCTGGAAAGTCTCTCAAAGCTGAATAAAAAAAGTCTGCTGATTGAAAAAAAAATAAGTTGTTGCATTGATAATGATGATGATGATGATGATGATGATGATGATGATCATGATGACGACGACGACGATAATAATAATAATAATAATAATAATGATGATGATGATGATGATAATAGTAATAATTAGAACATCGTAAAATTGTGCAAGGGCAATTTTGATAAAGAAAACTTGCCACAGCCATTGCCTACTAAATGCCGAACTGTAAAGGGACCTTGAGGTCAAGGTCACTGATCTTGTGCATGTCACTTTTGGTCATCACAGTCTGTAAGTCCACACAGTTTGGTGGCTCCAGCTTTTGTTCTTCATGGAAAATCAGGTGACATCCCGAATATCCGGGAGTCCCAATTTCTGACTCCAGGCGATCTCAAAGAATAATCAACCTATTAGAACCATACTCCTTTTTGCACTGCGTCCGCCTTAAGGCTGTTTTAATAAAATTATAGCTTCCTAGCTCAAGCGGTTCTTGAGACAGCGTGGCTGACTCACTCTTCTGTGTTGCGGATAATAACCAGAGATCCGGTTGACGGACTGCCACCATATTTGGCCAAACGAAACGAACAGCTGTCTTAAGATGTTGGCCACGTTTGAAGGCTCTAGGCCAAATGGCTTTGTAATATTGCAATTTTAAAATAAGTAATATTCATTAATAATAATAATAATAATAATAATAATAACAATAATAATAACAAGAAACCTTCCCACAGGGATGTGGGAAATTGTAAGGAACAGGAGAAAAGTAACGAGAGAGCAAACGGAAAGTGAAGCGAGTACCTGTTATACTGTCCAGGAATTAAAAAAAAAAAAAAAAGGCAAAATCTAAAAAAACAGATTACTTGAAAAAATAAGAAAAATAAAGCAGGATGATGGGTGGAAAAGGGAGGTGAAGGACAGAGGGAGCAAAGGGAAGGAACGGGGAGAAAAGGCAGTGTAAGGAGAGGGAAGGAAGAGAAAAAGGGAAGCATGGTAGAAAGAAAGGGAGGTAAGGGAAAAGAAAAGGAAGATACAGGAGAAGAATGGGAAATGAGAGAAAAGGGAGCGGAGGAGGAAAAGGGAGGGAAGGGAGAGGAAAGAAAGCAAAGGGAAGAATGGGAGAGGAAAAGGGGAGGACGGGTTACAGTGAGGGAGAGAAGGATGGGGAGAGGAAAGGGGAGGTACAAGAGGGGAGGGGAGAAGGGGGACAAAATGGGCGCCTGGCTGTGTAGGGGAGGGGAGGAGTAAGTGAGAGAGAGAGAGAGAGAGAGAGAGAAGGGTGGGTGGGTGGGGGGGGCGGTGCGTGCATGCGTGCGTGTGTTGGTGTGGTGTGTGTGGGTGTAGGGCGGGCGGGTCTGTGATTGGTGGAGCGGCTGCCTATCCCTTCACCGCCAGCCAATCACCACGCACCCCTCCACTGCCTCCCTCCACATCCCCTCTCCCTCCCCTCCTCTACCACCTATTTCCCTCCCCTCTGCTTCCCCTCCTCCGCCACCCATCTCCCTCCCCTCTCCTTTCCCTCAGCCACCACCCCTCTCCTTCCCCTCCTCCACCACCCATCTCTCTCCCCTCCTCCATCACCCCTCTCCCTCCCCTTCGCCATCTTTCCTCCACCTCTCTTCCCTTCATCCTCGACCCCTCTTCCTCCCCGGCTCCACCTTCCCTCCCCTTCATAACCCCCCCTCCACTCTCCCTGCCCCCTCCACCCCTCTACTCCCCTCTCACTCCTCTCTGGACCCCCTCATTCACTCCCTGGCTTTCTCCACGTTAGATAAAATAAAAAACCCATCCAAGCCAGACAACAAGACAAACCACACTGGAAATACAAACCCAACGAACTAACACTAACGTCGCCTAACGGAACAAAATCAAATATAAACAGAGACGCTGGTTCTGGTTGCTGCCGCCAGGGGGAAACACGTGAACCAGCTCGGCTCAGGTACAGACGGGGCTAAAAATAGACTTTCAGCTTTCACCTTTAACAGCTTTGAGTACTTAGCGTAGAGTAGGAGCTGGATAGAATGCCTGCTCCTAGACATCCATATCCTGCTTCAGACATCCACATCCAGCTCATAGACATCCATACCCTGCTTCAGACATCCATATCCAGCTCATAGACATCCATACCATGCTTCAGACATCCATATAACCGCTTCAGACATCCATACAATGCGTCTGACATCCATACCCTGCTTTAGACACCCACATACTGCTCATTGACATCCATAACCTGCTTCAAACCTCCTTAACCCGCTTCAGACATCCATACCCTGCTTCAAACATCCATGCCCTGCTTCAGACATCCAAACCCTGCTTCAGACATCCATATCCAGCTCACTGACATCCATATACTGCTTCAAACATCCATATAACTGCTTCAGACATCCACATACTGCTCACTGACATCCATACCCTGCTTCAAACCTCCTTAACCCGCTTCAGACATCCATATCCAGCTCACAGACATCCATACCCTGCTTCAAACCTCCTTAACCCGCTTCAGACATCCATATCCAGCTCACAGACATCCATACCCTGCTTCAAACATCCATGCCCTGCTTTAGACATCCATACCCTGCTTCAGACATCCATATCCAGCTCACTGACATCCATACCCTGCTCCAAACGTCCTAATCCTGCTTCGGACATCCATAACCTGCTTCATATATCCATACCCTGCTCTTAGACATCCATACCCTGCTTCAGACATCCATATCCAGCTCACTGACATCCATATACTGCTTCAGACATCCATATAACTGCTTCAGACATCCATATAATGCTTCAGACATCCATATAATGCTTCAGACATCCATACAATGCTTCAGACATCCATATAACTGCTTCAGACATCCACACAATGCTTCTGACATCCATACCCTGCTTTAGACACCCACATACTGCTCATTGACATCCATACCCTGCTTCAGACATCCATATCCTGCTTCAGACATCCATTCCCTGCTTCAGACACCCATATCCTGCTTCTGACATCCATATCCTTGCTTCAGACATCCATACCCTGCTTCAGACATCCATACTCTGCTTCAGACATCCATACCCTGCTTCAGACATCCATTCCCTGCTTCAGACATCCATTCCCTGCTTCAGACATCCATTCCCTGCTTCAGACATCCATTCCCTGCTTCAGACATCCATATCCTGCTTCAGACATCCATATCCTGCTTCAGACATCCATTCCCTTGCTTCAGACATCCATTCCCTTGCTTCAGACATCCACACCCTGCTTCAGGCATCCATACACTTCCTAGATATCCATACCCTGTTTCAAACATCCATAATCCTGTTTCAGACATCCATACCCTGCTTCAGACGGCCACATCCTCCATGTTCCCCTGCTAATGTAGAATAAATCACTTTGGAACAGACGTTACGAAATCAAGGTCCCTTAGAACACACCTCTCAGATTCACTATGACCTTACGATCAATAATGGACGGAAGACTGACCTGGTTACGCTGAAAGAAAGACACGGGATGACCTTTCTCTCTCTCTCTCTCTCTTTTGGTCCGTCCAGAGAAGATAAGGTCGACGGTGGTATTATAAAAACTAAGAGCGATGGCTAAAGCACCTGACTACATGGAAGTTCAAAATACCTACATGGAAGTTCAAAATACCTACACGGAAGTTCAAAATACCTACAAGGAAGTTCAAAATACCTACACGGAAGTTCAAAATACCTACAAGGAAGTTCAAAATACCTACATGGAAGTTCAAAATACCTACAAGGAAGTAAGTTCAAAATACCTACAAGGAAGTTCAAAATACCTACAAGGAAGTTCAAAATGCCTACATGGAAGTTCAAAATACCTACATGGAAGTACAAAATACCTACATGGAAGTTCAAAATACCGACATGCAAGTTCAAAATACCTACATGGAAGTTCAAAATACCTACAAGGAAGTTCAAAAAACCTACATGGAAGTTCAAAATACCTACATAGAAGTTCAAAATACCTACAAGTTCAAAATACCTACACGGAAGTTCATAATACCTACATGGAAGTTCAAAATACCTACATGGAAGTTCAAAATACCTACACGGAAGTTCATAATACCTACATGGAAGTTCAAAATACCTACATGGAAGTTCAAAATACCTACATGGAAGTTCAAAATACCTACATGGAAGTTCAAAATACCTACAAGGAAGTTCATAATACCTACATGGAAGTTCAAAATACCTACATGGAAGTTCAAAATACCTACATGGAAGTTCATAATATACCTAAATGGAAGTTCAAAATACCTACAGGGAAGTTCAAAATACCTACATGGACGTTCAAAATACCTACAGGGAAGTTCAAAATACCTACAGGGAAGTTCAAAATACCTACACCGCTAACTTAAGCGACTACCATAAATCACTCTCTCTAAGGATAAATAAAACGTATAAATCTCTGACACAACATTAAGTACTTCCATTAGCCGTAAATAGGAAAAAATAATAATAATAACAATAATAATAATAATAGCAAAGTCCATCATTTTAGTGAGAAGCTGACTAACATTTTCCTTACACAGAGCTAAATCAATGTATAATACTGCTAAAAACAATTCTCTAATATTGTCAAATCTATATTCACACGACATTTTATGAATGGGAGACACCTGTTGCATCTTTATCTCTTTTCTATCGCTACTTCAATGGTCACTGCTCCTCTGAACTGTCTGCTTGCATCCCTCCACCTCTACGACGGGCACGTAGCACCCGCCTAGCAACAAACTCTCATCCCTTTTCTGTCCAACTCTCTAATGCAAGAGTTAACCGTTACTCCCAGTCCTTCATTTATGCTACAGGTCAACTCTGGAACTGCCTCCCTCTGTCTGTATTTCCTGCTTCCTATGATCCTTAGTCTTTCAAACGCAATGTGTCCAGGCATCTCGAAATGATCGGATCTTGAATTTGGCTCTCTTTTGTATTTTTTTTTTTCTTGGAACGGTTTGCGGGCTCCTTGCCTTTGGTTCCTTCTTCCTTGCATAAAAATGATCTGGTATATGAATTATTTTTTTATTTATTTTGTTTCTCCCTCCTCTGTTCATCTTCTCTAAATAATAATAATAATAATAATAAAAAGCAATTTCTGGTAATACTATGAAAATTATCAATGTCGATATTTTGAACCTTCTCGTTGTCCAGAACTCTTAGGCGGCCATTTCTTTTTCGGTTATTTCTTAAGGATGGAGCATGAGAGACTGACTAGGAGAGTGCATGTGTGTGAGAAGGAGAGGGAAGACCAAGGATGAGGTGGATAGGGTGAGCAGGAGGGGGAGACCGAGAATGAGATGGAGGGGATAGGAGGAGGGGGAGACCAAGGAAGAGGTGGGGACAGAAATGACAGGGCGGAAGGGGTGAACAGGAGGGGAAGACCAAGGATGAGGTGGACGGGGAGAGAAGCAGAGGGAGACCAAGGAAGAGGTGGAGAGAGGAGGGGGGGTGCAGACCAAGGATGAGATGGAAGGATGGACGAGAGAGGGGGTGTGAGTAGGAGAGAAGGCAACGAAATAGCAGAGGACAGGGCGACGTGGAGGCGATTATTTGTGGCCACCCCTAACGAGAGCAAGGCTTCTGGCAATAGATACAGATAGACAGATTGATAAACAGAGAACAGACAGATAGATAGAAAGACAGATAGACAGAATTATGAAACATGTGTAAAAGTTAAATGTAAATCAGTCTGCTTCCTACATTAAAGAGTGCAATCAGCAAGGAGAGAGAAACGTGAAACATGCTACTTCATCGGCAACTGCTCAAAAATTATCGTAATCAAAGGGTAGGCTAGTTTACACCTTGGTTCCTTAATTTTTCTCGTAGCTAAAAACGTCGTAAGTAAAATATTAGCAGGAAGCACGAAAGACAGGATGATACAACGCCGTCCCCTCACTGGTCTTGTAGTAAGGGGAATTCTTACTTACGCACTGATTCTTTCGTAGCTAAGTGTCGTAAGTAAAATGTCTTAATAGGAAGGATGAAAGATACGGAAAGATGCTACACACACACACACACACACACACAGTACTGTACTCGTTTACACACACACACGCTTACAATACTATATTCATTTACACACACACACACACACACACACACACACACACACACACACACATAATACTATATTCATTTACACACACACAATACTCATTTTACTCTAACTTGGCCTCGAACAGCCCTCTGTCCTTCTAGAATGCAGGGTTATTGCACTAGATTTCCACCTCAGTATGGTGCTAGTCACGAAGAAGTGCTGTGGAGAGGATGTAGAGCTGCAATATTGTCTTTTTCTGGCACTGAACTATGAGGTAAGCTGCAAACGGACGAAAAAAAAAAAAAAAAAAAAAAAAAAAAAAAACTCTACGGAACTTTTTCTCCACTAGTTCTTTTTCTTTATATATATATATTTTTTTGCTTTCTTTTCCTGACAGACTAAAAATGGGTAGACTTGTACAAAAAATAATCTTAGTTATGGGGTAATTTTTCTTCTCCCCTCTTGTTTCTTTCTCCTCTTATTTTATTTATTATTATTATTATTATTACTGCTACTACTTCTACTTCTACTACTACAATTATTATCAATATTATTACGACCACTACCACAACAACAACAACAACTACAACTACTATTACAACAACAACAACAACTACTCCTACTACTACCATTACTACTGCTATTACTACTACTATTACTAATACTAAAAGAACTACTACTACTACTACTATCATCATCATCATCATTATTATTATTATTATTTTACACACTACACCTAGCAAGAATTTCAACTCTCTCCACAGCCTTCCTTTTAAAATACTTACAACACTAAAATTATTGTAAACGTTTGTAATTCTCAATCGCCCATTTACGCACTCTATCGTTTCTGTATTGATTCTTACCCACGAGAGTCTACGTTAGGTTCGGATTCTCTTCTTGGTATCGGGTTAGCTTAGTTTGTTAGTGAGAGAGAGAGAGAGAGAGAGAGAGAGAGAGAGAGAGAGAGAGAGAGAGAGAGAGAGAGAGAGAGAGAGAGGTTAGTTTGGGTTAGGTCACACACAAAAAAACAAGATTGATCCTGTGAAGATTATACTTCAGAGAGAGAGAGAGAGAGAGAGAGAGAGAGAGACGGATAACAAAATGCCTTCGTCACACTTCGCCCTGCATGTATCAGTGACTTACGTAACATATGTCCTATTGCGGTTCATTCTACACACTGCACCTTAACATTCCACATCTAAGAAGTCAAGATGGAGACAAGAATTTTAGGCCAAGTTAATGTATCAGCTCTTCCTTTCATGTTTAATAGAATACAGAGAGTAAATCGCTAAGGGAGAGGTGTTACGGGCCTCCTATACCGCTTCAGTACGAGCATCTGTCTTCACACCTGGTATTAATGTCCCTTTAAATTGCATACAAGATATAATAGGCAAAATAAATCGCTCAGGGATAGGTGTTACGAACTAGAATACGAACCGAGGTCTGTATCTGAGAGTCCTTTACTGCCATCAGTCTGTGTAGCTGGACGTCAACGCCACTTTAAGACCTTGAAAACACACACGCACACACACACGCACACATACTGTACACACACACACACACACACACACACACACACACACACACACACACAGAACACGAAACACACACACACACACAACACACGCACACACACACACCACACACACACACACACACACACACACATAGAACACGAAAATACACACACACACACAGATAGAAGACACAGACAGATAGAGAGACAGACACACACACTCACAGATAGAACACACACACACACACACACACACACACACACACACGAAGATAGAGTGCATGTTCCGCGTTCTCGTCGGTAAAGGATGCTCCCTAACACCTCTTCCTTACCGATTAATTTTTGGATATGGCTGGCTAATATCCCTTTGTACGTTATTTCAGCAGAGTATGGTGATAAGAGAAAGATATAAGTAACACAGAAGGAGATGGCAAGGTGTAATAAGCAAAATAAATCACTTACGAAGAGGTGTTAGGGAGCTTCTTTTACCGTCTCTCACTCGTTTTAAAGAGACACTCTAAGCTGCCTGTATTGGATATCTCTGATACGTATTTTTTTTTTTTTTTTAGTGCAAGGAAGAAGGAACCAAAGGCTGAAGAGCGCAAAAAAGTTCCAAAGAAAAATAAAAACAAAAGAGGAGAGTCAAATTCAAGATCCGTTCATTTCGAGATGCCTGGACACACTGCATTTAAAAGACTGGAGATCATAGGCAGGAGGAAATAGAGAGAGAGAGACAGTTCCAGAGTTGACCCATCGCATACATAAGGACTGGGAGTAACGGACGGAAAACCCCTTCAAGCCGACGATATCCTTTTCAGATTATCCCTGTTCTCATGACGATTTATTTATTTATTTTTTAATAGCTTATTTCACGTACTACACCCTTCCATAGCACTTCTTCGTGACTAGCACCACATTCCAGTGTATGTCATTATTCTGCTTATTTTTTTTTTCAGCTTATTTCACATACTTCTCTACACCCTTCCACAGCACTTCTTCGTGACTAGCACCACATTCCAGTGTTAATCTAGTGCTTCAACTCAGTATTCAAGATGGACAGACTGTAATTTTAGGCCAAGTTTGAACAAAAGGAGTATATTTCTTTCACATTAACTTGGCCCAGATTTTCGTCTTTTTGCAGCTAATTTCACACAGGCCTAGTTCTGCGGCGGGACCTAGGACAGTGTTATAACTCTACATCCTTTCCATGGCACTTCTTCGTGATTATTATTTCTTTGTTACACTAACCTGCCCAAAATATGCCATGTCTCCATCTAGAATGCGCAGTTGTAACAATATATATTATCACTGAAATATGATGCTTGTCACGAAGAAGTGCTATGAAAAGGATAAAGAGCTGTAGGACTCTGCCACTGAGCTACGTGAACTAAGCTGCGACAGGACGAAAATCAAGGCCAAGTCAAAGTGAAAAGAGTACAGCATCATCTTTCGGCTCGAACCTGTCCCAGATTTTCGTCTTTTTGCAATTTATGTCAAGTAGCTAAATGGAAGAGACTATCCTAAAGCTGAACAACGTTCCATACCACTTCTTCGTGACTAGCATTAATTTCTAGCGTTAACCCACAGCTACAACTCAGCTATTCAAGATGGAAATGTCACCTTTTGGCCAAGATTGAGTAAAATGAGTGGAGGTCCTTTTTTCGCTACTGAGGTGAGTTCTCTCTCTCTCCTCGTAACTAGCTTCATATTCCGGTGTTAAAATCTCTCTCTCTCTCTCCTCGTAACTAGCTCCATATTCCAGTGTTAAAATCTCTCTCTCTCTCTCTCTCTCTCTCTCTCTCTCT
>NC_136995.1:3317500-3322500 GCF_032717465.1 Coenobita brevimanus
ATGCTCTTCTGCGTTATTTAAATCATGCCAATATCACCGTAGTCGTGAAAAATAACATACAAGATCATATGAACCGACCGTATCCAAAAATAAATCGCTAGGGATGAGGTGTTACGAAGCTTCCTTACCTGGCGAGAATATGGGCCAAAAAAAAGGGAAGCGGGGGGAAAAAGTCTTGTAATTTGCGTGGCTTGGGAGATTCCGTAACATCTCTTCCTTAGTGATTTATTTTGCACATTACACCTTAACGTTCTTTTCCACATTATTTATATCGCGTTAATATCCATAAATTTTGCATCAGTAACATACAGGAGGATACTGAGATATAATGCAGAATAAATCGCAGAGAGAAAGACGTCAAGAACTCCCCTTCCCAAAGCCACTTACAATACGGTCTAAAATAACAGAGAGAGAGAGAGAGAGAGAGAGAGAGAGAGAGAATGGGTCACTAGAATAAGTCACTTATCTCAATCCCTTCAGTACGAGTTTTCATTTTTCCTTCCACCAGCTGATTTTATTCATCTTATTCATTCACTCTGACGACGATTTCCTTTTCATATTATTCACGCTCTATTATTCATTATTAGACACACCCCATTCACTCTGATTTTTATTTTATCATATATATTTCATGCTAGCTTCACCAGATTTTATTCATTTTCAGACAGACTTCAATTCCATTCACTTTAGTTACGAGTTTTCATATTCAAACAACATTCACCAAAAGATTTTATTTATCTTATTAATTCACTCTTATGACTTATTTTTCTGATTATTCATGGAACCTTCATCAGACGAATACTAATTTTCAGACGATTTTATTAATTTTCAGAAAAACAGTGAGGTCAAAAATAGCCCCCTTGAATCATTACGTCTCTCCTGGGATGAATAAAATTGTTGAATAATCAGTATCGGTAAAAAATGACTATGTTTCTCTATAATAAATAAAAAAAAGATAAAACAGAAGCTAATCAGAAAATAATGGCCAAGTTGTATCATCCCGAAGAAAAAAAAAAAAAAGCACGAGAAAAGTAATTTTAATTTTAACTGTATCGTGTAGTCAGGTGCTTCAGTAATATCTTCACTACTACAACACTCCTAAGTTTAATAACGTAGTAAAAAAAAATTAAATACACTTTCATCAGAGCTTTCTTATATAAAGGCTTTTAAAAATCAGTAAATTATAAAAATAACAAGAGTTAAAAAAAGTGAGATGCAGGGATGGCTGTGTGTCAAACCATGGGAAGTTGATGCAGCAAAAAGACGTAATCCCAAATTCTCTCTCTCTCTCTCAGTCCTAGTATGTGTCGTTATGGTGTAGCTTAAGTGCACCCGACAGTAATTACTCTCTCTCTCAGTCCTAGTATGTGTCGTTATGGTGTAGCTTAAGTGCACCCGACAGTAATTACTCTCTCTCTCTCTCTCTCAGTCCTAGTATGTGTCGTTATGGTGTAGCTTAAGTGCACCCGAAAGTATCACAACAATTGATTTTATTGGCTAACCATTTCCTATACTCCTTTTACTCTAACATAGCCTAAGATTGCTTTCTCTCCATCTTGAATGCTTGAGTAGTAACAGAGGCTTAACACTAGAATACAGCACCAGTCACGAAGAAGTGCTACGTAAAGGATGTAGAGCCGCGCTGTCTCCTTCTTTCTACCACTAAGCTACATGAAATAAGCTAAAAAAAAAAAAATAAATAAATAAAAGGATACCATGGAAAAAACAAAAACAAACGCAGAGATGGAATTACATGTTTTCCTGCCTCGACCTTGACCTGTATTCTTGTCGGTTATGGATGCTCCCTAACATCCTTTCTTATGCAACTTATTTTCCTTTTACACCTAACCGTTCATCTTCTGTTACATAAATAGTTCTAATACTGCCACATTCCGCATAGATAAAATACAAAAGGATATTAACCAGCCCATATCCAAAAATAAATAGCTAAAGAGGAGGTGCTTGGAAGCCTCCTTAACTTGGAAGAATACAGACTCGTTCCAGTTATTTCTATAGCACTGTCATCCTACATCGTCACACATTTAATAACGCAATTTTATGGAACACTTTATATCACCTATTTATACATGCTTATTTTTCTTTTACTGCCAGACAACGTGAATCAACAACATTTATTAAATATTTTATAACATGTTTTTATAGAACATTTTATAAAGTCTGTACAGATCATCTTATAACACCTTCTTAGAACTACCTAATATCTGCTACTGCTAGACCATGTTATCCAGCTTAAGAACATTTTATAACACGTTTTTACAGAACATTTCATAACACGTTTTTATATGTTAAATCATTGCTACCGCCAGAGAAAGATATCCAGCTTAGGAATTAGCTTTATCGGATCAGGCTCCCTCCCCCCAATTAGTCCCTTATAGTGAGGGTCCCCCAGTTAGTCTGTTATAGCGAGGGTCCCCCAATTAGTCCGTTATAGCGAGGGTCCCCAATTAGTCCGTTATAGCGAGGGTCCCCAATTAGTCCGTTATAGCGAGGGTCCCCCAATTAGTCCATTATAGCGAGGGTCCCTAATTAGTCCATTTATAGCGAGGGTCCCTAATTAGTCCATTATAGCGAGGGTCCCCCAATTAGTCCATTATAGCGAGAGTCCCCCAATTAGTCCATTATAGCGAGAGTCCCCCAATTAGTCCATTATAGCGAGGGTCCCCCAATTAGTCCATTATAGCGAGGGTCCCCCAATTAGTCCATTATAGCGAGGGTCCCCCAATTAGTCCATTATAGCGAGGGTCCCCCAATTAGTCCCTTATAGTGAGGGTCCCCCAGTTAGTCTGTTATAATGAGGGCATCCCCAATTAGTCTGATATAGCGAGGGTCCCCAATTAGTCCGTTATAGCGAGGGTCCCCCAATTAGTCCACTATAACGAGGGTCCCCAAATCAGTCCGTCATAGCGAGGGTCCCCTAATTAGTCCATTATAGCGAGGGTTCCCCAATTAGTCCATTATAGTGACAGTCCCCAATTAGTCCATTATAGCAAGGGTCCCCCAATTAGTCCATTATAGCAAGGGTCCCCTAATTAGTCCATTATAGCAAGAGTGCCCCCATTAGTCTGTCATAGTGAAGGTCCATTATTGGTACAGTACTGCCAGACAATGTTTATCTCAAGATTTCTTCCCCAACTGGAGCGGATGGAAGTTGCTTTATCAACCCTTTTATTATGAGTGGTGTTCCCCAAGCTCAATAAACTCACTTGGATGAGCTGAGAATAAAACAAAGACACACCAGCCTCTCCCCTCTCTCTCTCTCAGGAGGGGTTAACTCCTCGATGATGCTTTATTAAATTTATTCTTGGCATTATTAATTTTTATTCTTGTCATTATTAACTTTATTCCTGGTATGATTAACTTTAAATCTTATTATTTTTATTCCTGCCATGATTAACTTCACCCATCTTATTATCTTTATTCTTGGCATGATTATTTTTATTCTTGGCATTATTATTTATATTCTTGGCATTATTATTTTTATTCTTGGCATTATTATTTATATTCTTGGCATTATTATTTTTATTCTTGGCATTATTATTTTTATTCTTGGCATTATTATTTTTATTCTTGGCATTATTATTTTTATTCTTAGCATTATTTTTATTCTTAGCATTGTTATTTGTATTTTTGAATATTTTTATTCTTGGCATTATTACTAGTGGTAGGTGGTGGCGACCGTCATCCACTCACTTGATGTAGTGCTACCTACTTCTTCCTTAGCCTTTATCATTCTTTTTCTGTGCCTGCCCTTCTCTCTTCCTATTTCTCCCATCTTTCCTGTCATTTCCTATTACTTTTCTTTCCATTACAGGTGGCTTTACATCGAGTGACATGCCAAATGGTTTCCTGTAAGCCAGGAAACCATTCACAACGCTGGGTGGTAACCATATAACCAAACCATACGTGCTCCCTACGTATCAACAAGTGGGTTGGTGGAGGGTTAGTGCCCCTCCCCGTAAAACAAATAACTAGAAGTCAAATGGCCACCCCTTACGGGATTATTGCGTCTGGCAATAGATAGATAGATAGATTATTACTTTTATTCCTGACATTATTATTTTTATTCAGGGTATTACTTTTATACTTGGAATTATTATTTTTATTTTTGGCATCATTATTTTTATTCTTCATTTTATTATTTTTATTATTGGCATTATTAATTTCTTATTTTTATTAATTTTATTCCTGGCCTTCCTATCTTTATTCTCAGCATTATTAACTTTATTCTTGATGGTAATTTTATTCTTAGCATTAACTTTATTTCTCCTACCACGTAACGACTTTATTTAATTGGGAAACCTTCTCGTAGTGAAGAGGTATGAAAGAATCTCCAATAAAAATAATAATAAAATAATAAAGTAAATGTCACGGCCCTCATTAAGCCTTTCCACTAAATAAAGTAATAATATAAGTAACCAATAACGTAAATGCCACGATCTCCACTTAACTGCTCCACTAAATAAAGAATAAAATCAATTAAAAAACCCAGCAATAAATAAAGTCAATGCCACGACCTATTTAATTCCACCATCGTATAAATAAAATATGAAATACAATAAAGTTATCATTTCTATTAAACCTCTCCACTAAAAAATAATAATAAAAATAATAAAATAAATGACAGGATCTCCACTAAATAGATTAATAAAAATAAGAAATAAATAAAGTAACTGTCGATATCTCCAGTAAATTAAGTAAATAATAAAATAAATAAAATAATCAGGTGAAAGGATAACACGACAGACATCCTTGAACTGAATGGGTGTGACAAGGGTCCGAATTCTTCCAAACACCTTTTCCTATGCGATTTATTTTGCTTATTATACCTTACTGTTCTATTCCGTGTAATATAAATCCTTCAATCATTGCCATACTCTCCATAAATTACGTACAAAAGGATACCAAACTAGTCATAACCAAGAACAAATCGCTAAGGAAGAGGTGCTAGGGAGCCATGGGGTTTTCGATCTTGTAATGCC